>NW_019385342.1:9414-43810 GCF_000671375.1 Centruroides sculpturatus | reverse complement strand
TAAGTAACAATGGAAGTGCTAAGTAACAATAGAAGTGTTAAGTAACAATGGAAGTTTTAAGTAACAATAAAAGTTTTAAGTAACAATGGAAGTGTCAACAATGGAAATCTTACGTAACAATGGAATTGTTAAGAGAAAGCGACGTGCGATACGCAGATGCAGTTTTTTCGTTTTTGCGGGAAATCGAACATATTTTTAGACCCATCTAAAAATTCTCTAAGGGTTTTCACAGAATGCAATTCTTGCATTCTGTGAAAACGGATAAGGCTGTAACGTAATAATATTTATCTTAGTTATCGTTACTTTTGCCCGAGCAACGCCGGGCCCACCTGCTAGTTAAAACATAAATATTTAAGTTCATATTTTAAAATATATTCAATNTATTTATCTTAGTTATCGTTACTTTTGCCCGAGCAACGCCGGGCCCACCTGCTAGTTAAAACATAAATATTTAAGTTCATATTTTAAAATATATTCAATTTTAAAACTAACTCTTAACTTTATTATGTAATATTTTCTTAGAAAATTCAGTTTTCTGATATCTTTATCAGCAGCTATTCTTGTCCTTCCTTTAGTTTTCCTATTAAAGTAATGCAGTACTTTCAGTAGTAAGGAAGTCTGAATTTAACTTTTCAATATGAGAGCAATGCATTTCTACTTGTGTGCCTTGTTTCTGTTTAATTTAGAACAAGTTACAGGAGAAGATCTCGACTCGTATATTAAGTTTAAACTGAAGATAATTGACGAAATTATCCACAATCGTAAGTTGTTTTTGTTCGTTTTTTTGATTTATTTTACAAAATATTAATCGTTGCAAATGCAATTATTAGTCTTAGAACACTTATTAAAAGAAAACCACATTAAAATCACACCCGAATATAAAATTATTCCAAAAGNGCCGAAGTTGCCCCGATCTCCCCTAAGTACAGACATTAATTAAAATATTAACTCATGAAACCGAAATATCTCTTGGATTATATATGTGTTTAATATTGTATTATTGTTTGTATAATTTTATTATCTTAATAATTTTATATCACTTTTTTCCAGGTGATTCATTAATAGTGCATCATAATGGAAGAAAATTTAGTACTTTTGATAAAGACAATGACGAAGCTTCATCAACCAATTGCGCTAAGTATTATAAAGGTGCTTGGTGGTATAATAGCTGCTATGATTCAAGCTTGAATGGCCTGTACTTGAATGGTCCTCATAAATCATATGGCGATGGAGTGGAATGGCACAAATGGAAAGGTATACAGTATTCGTTGCCATTCACAGAAATGAAGATTCGACGTAACGATAAATGATATTATATACCTATGTGTTTTTATGTTTAAATATAAAATTATTAATTTTAAAATAATGCAAATACGCAAAATAAAAACGTTATCAAATGAGCTTATTTTTTAAATTTCTAAACGTATGCGCATTAAAAGTTTATAGGCATTGGAAATTGGAAATACATAATCTCACCTTCTGATTACTAGGGTTTGTTTCTCTACAAAGTTCTTTTTTTGCAGTTACTCTGTTTTACCTCAAGAATTTCTCTTTCCACCGTCTAACCTCAAAGGCAGAGTCAGTCGTATTTAAGCTTTTAGTCTTCGACACTATTTCCGAAGAGGTCAGGGGCTGTATTCTGGTCACCGTCTCTGGTCTCTCGTCTCTCACAAGCCGGTCACTGATTGGCTAATCATTTGGATTAGCCAATCAGCGACCGGTTTGCTAGAGATGAGAGACCAGAGATAGTGACCAGAATACNGTTTATATGAACACGAACATTCAGATTCTTTATTAGTGAATGCTCCAATACATTAAAATTCCGAATCACTAAATCTTGGACACCTCTTTAAATTGAAAATAGCAACATTTATTCTATAATATAATACCACTTCCTCTATGAATTGAGTATATTTTTATGAAACTTTTTTAATGCCAAATTTACATAAACGTAGATAGTTGTAATCTTCAGATGCAATTAAGAATTCTATTTAGAAGGGGATGACGATCTTAGGGTATCTCTATATATATGAAATTTAAATTAATAAATGTTTACACTGAAAACAGAAAGCATTTTGTGAGAAAAACATTCTTAATTATTATAATTTTTAAATAAGCTGCGTAAATGTACATTAGTTTGACGTTTTCTCCATCTATGAACGTTAGTTTTACAAAACGATTAGGTGATATTGCGAGGAATAAACTATTATCAAAGGATGAAAATAACTTTTAATACAAAAAAAAAAAACACCAAGAAATTAATAAAGAAGCGATTTATTTGAATAGAATTTTTACAACGGAAGCTACAACAGTATTTAATTTCTATAAAAATAAAAAAAAAAAACAAGCGCAAATAACATTATTTTGTTCACATTATTGTATTTTTGTTTTAAGTAAACAAATTTATGATGGAATTTTTGTAAATCAGAATTTTAAATACCGATTTAATTAATTGTATTGCGAGTAACCAGTTATTTAAATAAGACAAAAAAAGCGAAAACAAACTCAAATATATGATGTTTTATTTAAAATCTGATATAAATAAAAAACTAAAAACATAATTTTGTTTTGTATTTTTATTGTGATATAGACACAAACTGATGGTAAATTATAACAAATCTGCAGCCCTTATTGTGCTGCAATTTGAAAATTGCATACCTGTACATCATCGCTTTGTCGCTCTGTTCTTTGTTAAACTCGATAACAGAGTTAGATGAAAATCCAGGCCATATATGGGAAGCTTCGGAATCGTACGCCCGGATAACCTATATTTATCCGAACATCCGGTCTAGATGGGAAGTTACGTAATTTCAATTCAAAATTTTTTTAATTAGAAGTCAGACATGTGACCGGCATGATTCGAGTGTTACGAGGAAAAGTCTGATGTACAGTACAGTGGTAAGACACTAATAATATTCAGAAGCGATATGAAAAGCTTCAAGGTTGACCTACCCGATTAACTGTAAGCGAACTTCCGGCGTAGACCGAAAGTCACGTGGTTATTTTGAAGTGAAAAGATAATTAAAAATTGTAGTCACGAATTAGAATGTGAAAACTTATGTTAACTCCTTCATATACATTAACGTAGCCACTGCTGCTGTGGGTAGACTCTTAAATATTGTTTATACGATTGTCACATTCAAATTTTATTCTGTACTTATTTGATTTTTTTTTCATTATTTATTTACAAAATTAAGAGAGAGTACGAGCTCCCTGGTTTCCTCTATCTAAAAGTTGGGTATGACATTGTCCGTGTTGCCTCACGCCATTGAGAGCCCCAGAAATATACAAAGCAAAATCACTTTGTATTCTTGTGGATTTTCCTTGGAAGTCCATCTTAAGTTTGGCAAAATCCACAATAAAGCGGTTGAGTGGTGAAGGTACGAAAAGAAAAAACCCAAAAGATTCCTCCAGTTTTACGATTGTCCGGAGTATCCGAAGAGTTATTCTGAAACCTTTAGCATTTCAATTTATCCAGTAAGTGAGAAAAATTCGCCGTTTCTTTGCAAAAAACGTTTACGTAATATTGATAACACGTGTTCACGAACACAGCATATATTATATAATATATATTATATACTATATATTCACTATTTAATACTAAAATTAATTTAAAGTAAAAGTTTTTCGTACATATAAAAAAATGATGGTTTTAGTCATCTATAATATAATCGAGACGGGTTGATGAAAATAATAATAAGTGCAGAGCCCAAACGGTTAGGAGTTGGAAGCTGAAATTTGGTACACAGTTAGGGTACGTCACGAAAACGCACACTAAGAAGGGATTTTTCGAAATTCCTCCCGGGGGGAGAAAGACAGGATTAAGGCTTAACACTTCCATCAACAATGGAAGTGTTAAGTAACAATGGCGGTGTTAGGTAACAATGGAAGTGCTAAGTAACAATGGAAGTGTTAAGTAACAATGGAAGTTTTAAGTAACAATAAAAGTTTTAAGTAACAATGGAAGTGTCAACAATGGAAATCTTACGTAACAATGGAATTGTTAAGAGAAAGCGACGTGCGATACGCAGATGCAGTTTTTTCGTTTTTGCGGGAAATCGAACATATTTTTAGACCCATCTAAAAATTCTCTAAGGGTTTTCACAGAATGCAATTCTTGCATTCTGTGAAAACGGATAAGGCTGTAACGTAATAATATTTATCTTAGTTATCGTTACTTTTGCCCGAGCAACGCCGGGCCCACCTGCTAGTTAAAACATAAATATTTAAGTTCATATTTTAAAATATATTCAATTTTAAAACTAACTCTTAACTTTATTATGTAATATTTTCTTAGAAAATTCAGTTTTCTGATATCTTTATCAGCAGCTATTCTTGTCCTTCCTTTAGTTTTCCTATTAAAGTAATGCAGTACTTTCAGTAGTAAGGAAGTCTGAATTTAACTTTTCAATATGAGAGCAATGCATTTCTACTTGTGTGCCTTGTTTCTGTTTAATTTAGAACAAGTTACAGGAGAAGATCTCGACTCGTATATTAAGTTTAAACTGAAGATAATTGACGAAATTATCCACAATCGTAAGTTGTTTTTGTTCGTTTTTTTGATTTATTTTACAAAATATTAATCGTTGCAAATGCAATTATTAGTCTTAGAACACTTATTAAAAGAAAACCACATTAAAATCACACCCGAATATAAAATTATTCCAAAAGTTGTTGCTAAATATAAGGATTGTACTGAGATAAAAAAAAGCGGGGTTAGTAAATCGGGCATTTACGAGATATGGCCTTTGAATGGCACAACTCAACTTAATTTCAATGTATATTGCGACATGGAAACTGACGGAGGAGGATGGACGGTAAGATAAGAAAATATGAAAATATTTAATAAATTATTGTTAGTTTTATAAAAAGAAATCTTCAGGTGTTTCAGAGAAGAGGCGATTTCGGACATCCTCAAAATTATTTCTTAAAAAATTGGACGGAATACTCACGAGGATTTGGAAATTTGGATGAAGATTTCTGGTTAGGTAAATATCATAAATTTAAATAAAAATTTTAAATATATTTAAGATAAAAGAGTAAGATGTAAGTTTTAATTTAAAATCTGATTTTAGGTAATGAGAAATTGCACGTTCTAACCAACCAAGGTAGTTATTCCCTTAGAGTTGATATGAAAGACAAAGAAGGAAATAGTCGATACGCTCAATATAAGCAGTTCAAAATTGGAAATAACCAACAACTGTTCCAATTGCATGTTTCGGAATACAGTGGAAATGCTGGTGAGTTTTGTGTGTTTAAGGTTCCCGTACTAAAGTGCACAGTTTTAAACAACGCCTCTAAGCCGTTGAAGGCGTTGTTTAAACGGTGTGTTGCTAAGATCAGGTCATAGGGTAAGATTTTTTCTAGAGTTAAATTCTGAAGTTAATAAGCTGTTTTAAAACACGTAAATTGAAAATAAGGACAATAGCAAATCTTATATCTGTATCATTATTTTAATTTCAATGACCGTTGAATCTTAATCGTTTGACATGGGACACTGCACGATGTAATTTACTATACAATACGTGCTCAACGATTGCTTATTATAGTTTAAATAATGATAAATAAATAAATATCTATTGTATATATTCGATACAAATACAGTAATAGGGGAGATCGGGGCAACTTCGGCATGCGGGGCAAGTTTGTCAAGCGCTTTTTTTAAAAAACAAATTAAAAGGAGACTTTGGTTATAGGTTAGGCAGTTGAGTTTTATTGGTGGCTTGTTGAGTGTAGTGTTTTTATTGTTCTCCAACAAGCGTAGTTGAATTATCAAGCAAATTTTCATTTTCGTTCAATTCCATATAATATTTTTTTTCCATTTATATTGAATTGGCAGGTTTTGTTATAATTCCATGATAACGAAAGTTACTTTTCCTGTTAGAAGGATGTAACTTCAACTTATTCACGTGGCCAGATCGTGGCTTGGCATTCTGTTCTCAGGGTTGTACTTAATGTTTCGAAATCATGACTAGCGGGGTAAGATCGGCAACATAAAGCCACATTAGAAGCAAAGGATAAAAATCAAACAGATGATAAATGAAAACATGTTTGCATTTGTTATTCATGTATATATGTCTTTGAACTTGCATTTCGTTGTAATAATATTAAATGGGTGTTGGATTTGTATTTCTTTGTTTTAATAGTGAATTCCAACTTATACATTGTTAATAACATAATTTTATATACGTGCCTATCTTGCCCCATTACTGTTGCCCCTATACCAGGGGCAACTTTAATAAAAATAATTAAAATAATTACAACTTTACAAAAAGAGAGAAGTTGCCGATCTTGCCCCTATACCCGGGGCAACTTCGTCAATTTCTCTCTTCTTGTAAAGTTGTAATTATTTTAATTATTTTTATTTCCAAACTGATTTTAACCAGTTCTATAGTAAGGTAACATTCCAATAGACAATATGCAAAGCTTTTTTTTCAGTTTGCAGCAGTATTTATTACACAAAATTTAAGTAAAGCATAACATGCCGATCTTGCCCCGATCTCCCCTAAATCCTACTAACATTCAGTAGGTTATTCCTGGGCCGAATAAAATATCCAGTAAAACTAGGCTAGATTTCTTTATTTTCTTGGATCCGTTTTAGATTGATTTTACCGTATACTTAGTAATTTAGGTAAATATTTTAACTTACCTTTAAATACTTATAAAATTCAGAATCAGACACTCAATTACTGCGCAGATTCCTATGAACGATACAAAGTTTTCATTACACATTTCGTGTCTAGTTGCGTGTTAGAATAAGCGCTGGCCAAGATAATTAGATATATTTTAGTATCCATTATGATAGACATCTCAATCATTATCTTAAGTGTATGCAAATTAGCAGATGAGTCCGAATTTCCGAAAAAATGCAAAACGCAGCATATAAAATAATACAGTAGAACCCGAGTTTTTCAGAGTAATTATTGATCCACTCCCTCTCCTTCGCGGAGGGGTTTAAAAAATCCCTTCTTAGTGTACATTCTCATGACGTACTATACCTTAATTGTAACAAATTTTAACTTTCAACTTCTAACCGTTAGTCTATGCGTTTATTATTATTATTATTATCAAACCATATCGATTATATATATATAGATACTTTTTTATATAAAGAAAAATGTCATTTCCTTATGTAAAATAATATTTCAGGTGATTCATTAACACGGAATCATAATGGAAGAAAATTTAGTACTTTTGATAAAGACAATGACGAATCTCCAAATAATTGCGCTAATATTTACAAGGGTGCTTGGTGGTACAGCAAATGCTTCGATTCGAATTTGAATGGACTGTTTTTGAATGGCCCTCATAACTCATTTGGTGATGGAGTGGAATGGCACCATTGGAAAGGTGTGAATTATTCGTTGCCATTCGTAGAAATGAAGATTCGACGTAACTGATAATAAAACATAATTATGTTTCAACATAAAACTATTATTTTTTCATTTTATTTCCTGTATAAGAAAATAAATAAAGGATTATTATGTTTGATATTTTTGTGTTAAAATTTTTATTTTGTTATGAAATACATTACAAAATAAATACATAATATAATTTGCCAATGCATTTTTCATTTATACACCAACGTTTAGATTCTATATTAAGAAATACTTTAGGTAAATATAATAGAATTCTTCAATTCTGATGTCACTATATCTTTAAATTAGACTGGTTAAGTGTAAAAGTTACGTCTCTAAGGAAATATCCCGAAGAGTTACGCTCACACCTTTAACCGCCTCGCCCATCCGGCCAATGACGATACTTCACCATTTCTTTGTAAGGAAAATTTTTACATAATATTGATAACACATGTACAAGTACACAGCATATATTATATAATATATATTATACACTATCTAATATTAATATTAATTTAAAGTAAAAGTTTCTCGTATAGATAAAATGTGAGGGTTTTAGTTATTAAAACATAAACATTTAAGTTTATATTTTAAAATATATTTTATTTTAAAACTAACTCTTAACTTTATTATGTAATAGTTTCGTAAAAAATTCAGTGTTTTGATATCTTTATCAACAGCCGTTCTTGTCTTTCCTTTCGTTTTCCGATATAAGTAATGCAGTACTTTTTGTGATAAGGAAGTCCGAATCTAACTTTTCAACATGAGAGTAATGCACTACTATTTGTGTGCCTTGTTTGTGTTTTATTCAGAACAAGTTACAGGCGAAGAGCTTAACTCGTATATTAAGTTTAAACTGAAGATAATTGACGAAATTATCCACAATCGTAAGTTGTTTTTGTTCGTTTTTTTGATTTATTTTACAAAGTATTAACCGTTGCAAATGTAATCATTAGTCTTAGAACAGTTATCAAAAGAAAACCATATTAATATCACCCCCGAATATGAAATTATTCCAAATGTTGTTGCTAAATATAAGGATTGTACTGAGATAAAAAATAGCGGGGTTAGTAAATCGGGCATTTACGAGATATGGCCTTTGAATGGCACAACTCAACTTAATTTCAATGTATATTGCGACATGGAAACTGACGGAGGAGGATGGACGGTAAGATAAGAAAATATGAAAATATTTAATAAATTATTGTTAGTTTTATAAAAAGAAATCTTCAGGTGTTTCAGAGAAGAGGCGATTTTGGACATCCTCAAAATTATTTCTTAAAAAATTGGACGGAATACTCACGAGGATTTGGAAATTTGGATGAAGATTTCTGGTTAGGTAAATATCATAAATTTAAATAAAAATTTTAAATATATTTAAGATAAAAGAGTAAGATGTAAGTTTTAATTTAAAATCTGATTTTAGGTAATGAGAAATTGCACGTTCTAACCAACCAAGGTAGTTATTCCCTTAGAGTTGATATGAAAGACACAGAAGGAAATAGTCGATACGCTCAATATAAGCAGTTCAAAATTGGAAATAACCAACAAATGTTTCAGCTGCATGTTTCGGGATACAGCGGAAATGCTGGTGAGTTTCAGATTCTTTGCCCGATTATAGTAGACCTATATACTTTTTAACTGCACTTGGAATCCCTTATCATGTAACGACGTATTTCTAATATAACTACAGACATTCAAGTATCCACTCGTTTTCTTTTAGGTGATTCATTAACACTGCATCATAATGGAATAAAATTTAGTACTTTTGATAAAGACAACGACGAATCTCCAAATAATTGTGCCAATCGCTACAAAGGTGGTTGGTGGTATAACAAATGCTTCGATTCAAATTTGAACGGTCTGTACTTGAATGGCCCTCATGATTCATTTGGCGATGGAGTGGAATGGTACAATTGGAAAGGTTTATTTTATTCGTTGCCATTCGCAGAAATGAAGATTCGACGTGACGTAACGATAAATGATATTACATTGCAGACCGACATGTTTTTATGCTTAAATATAAAATTATTAATGTTTTATTTCATTTTCTATATAAGAGTAGAATTTGTTATGGATTAACATATTCGATATCAGTGTTTGTATTATTAAATATACTATAATTAAAATAAATACATAGTCTTCTAATGCTTATTTATTACGTACATGTGCAAGTTTTAGAACGTTTAGATTCTTTGTTAATGAATGTTGCAATACATTAAAATTAAGAATTCGATTTAGAAGGGGATGACGATCTCTGGGTGTCTCTCTATATAAAATTCATAATTAATAAATGTTTACACTATGTTCGTTTTTTTTTTATCTATGAATGTCACTTTTACAAAACGATTAAGTGATATTGAGAGTAATAAACTATCATAAAAGGATTAAAGTAGTTTTTAATGCAAAAAACTTAATAAATATTTAAAAAANTGTAAGCAGAGAATTTATTATGGATTAACATATTCGATATTGAAGTTTGTATTATTAAATATATTATAAAATAAATAAATTACATAATCTTTTAGTGCTTATTTATTATATGTACAGTACGTGTACGTGCAATGTTTATATGAACACGAACATTCAGATTCTTTATTAGTGAATGCTCCAATACATTAAAATTCCGAATCACTAAATCTTGGACACCTCTTTAAATTGAAAATAGCAACATTTATTCTATAATATAATACCACTTCCTCTATGAATTGAGTATATTTTTATGAAACTTTTTTAATGCCAAATTTACATAAACGTAGATAGTTGTAATCTTCAGATGCAATTAAGAATTCTATTTAGAAGGGGATGACGATCTTAGGGTATCTCTATATATATGAAATTTAAATTAATAAATGTTTACACTGAAAACAGAAAGCATTTTGTGAGAAAAACATTCTTAATTATTATAATTTTTAAATAAGCTGCGTAAATGTACATTAGTTTGACGTTTTCTCCATCTATGAACGTTAGTTTTACAAAACGATTAAGTGATATTGAGAGTAATAAACTATCATAAAAGGATTAAAGTAGTTTTTAATGCAAAAAACTTAATAAATATTTAAAAAAACGATTTATTTAAACAGAAATTTGCGGGCCGGCCTACCCGGTTAACTGTAAGCGAACCTCCGGCTTATTTATTTATTTATTTATTTACAAAAGAAAGAGAATCCGGACCTCCTGGGCTCCTCTATCCAACAATTAAGTACGGCATTTAATTCATAGAGATGTAGCAAAATGTACACAGACTCTTATAAAAGTTATATATTTTTTTATTTTTCACGATAAAGCAAATTCGTTTTGTTCTGTTTCGTTTAAAAAAATTGTGACGTCAAAGAATTTTAGTTTTTACATTTGGTTTCCAGGTTTGAAAACACACGAAAGTGTTGTAATCAGACGCTATAATAACTTTCAAATAGCCCAGCTTGGTAACACTTTAACATTTTTAATGTATCAATAAGTTGTTGATGTTCTCTGTATGCCATGTTTTTCTGGTTTCATAGGTTTAAGAAAGGATAATAAAATTAATATAATTGAAATTTCATTCAAAATATAGTTTACAATCTAATTTTGTAATAACAGATGGTACCAAACACAATTTTAAATCTCTTACCGGGAAAGTTAAGCAACTCGTTTCTGGATTTTTTATTATGAAGTTTACTATATACAGTAAAAACGTAATAAAATACTTTAAACATATTTAAAGGTTTCTCTGTCAGAGTTTCTCTGAGTTAGAGTTGTTAGATTTCAATGACTGAATTAAAGAACACAATAAATTAAATACAATTAAAATTTAGTAGTAAAATTCAATGATTTTTAGTTAGTAATTAAACCATGTATTTGTTTATATATTTTAGGATATGATTTTAAAATTATAATTTCACATTAACTACGAATATTTGAAAAGTTTAGTTTACTTAAGAATTTAAACTATTTAATAGTAAACAATAGCTTTTTATGGGGGAGGATATGAATTGATATATAAGGATAGGCATGCTTGTGTTCGAAAATACACAAATTTATGCGGTATCTGNTTTATAGAGAGTCCGTCTTCTCTCTTGATTGTCTCCCTGTTCTTATTCTACGTGACGCCATGCAATCCAATCCCCATGTCTTTTTGGGATTGGGAGTATTTATTGGGAGTATATGGCAGTTGGGAGTGCACAAAACAGAAAATAGGTTGGATTGAATGTCATTGCATGGCGTACAAACCAACATATTTTCTGTTTCATATCATCTTTCGTAATATTAATTAATTATCAGCTTGTAACACGAGTACTTTAAGTGGTAAACTAAAATTATTAATTAATTTTTCAATAAACACTCAGATTCTTTAACTTTATAAAGGTGTGTTGACTTTTTAAAATTATAATTTCACATTAACTACGAATATTTGAAAAGTTTAGTTTACTTAAGAATTTAAACTATTTAATAGTAAACAATAGCTTTTTATGGGGGAGGATATGAATTGATATATAAGGATAGGCATGCTTGTGTTCGAAAATACACAAATTTATGCGGTATCTGTTAATATGAAACGTCCAACTAAAACAAAAACATATTGTAATATAACCAAGCTTTACTTGTAAAATATATACAGCATATAATACAGTGGTGCCTCGTACAACGTACTTAATTCGTTCCAGGTGCACGTCCGTTAAGTGAAACGTCCGTTATACGAAACGCATTTTCCCATAGAAATACATGTTAAAACATATAATTCGTTCCGCAGCATAAAATAACCGTACTGTACCATAAAAAATGAAAATGGAGCAGACACCAATTATGCCGGGTAGTCAGATGTNTTATAGTATTCGCGAGTCTGTCGGGCGGGCACTCGTTGAGTTTTGCGTTGGTTTTTATTTTCGAAAGATAGTATAATAATAGCAAAAAAGTAGAGAGCGGGCAGAAGATATCTGACGTTGCTGGGTGGTATGGCTTGAATATGTCTACAGTAGGCCGCAGTTCAATCTTATCTAAGAAAGATACAGTATAATCAAGAAGTCTCGAGCAGCTAAAGGAGTAACAAAAATCACATCTGAGAAATAAAAAACATTGAAGTGCTCATAATGGAACCTGAAACGGATCTGAACGCCAAGAAACTCGGTATGTTTTCTTCTGAAAAAGAGGATTAATGCCGATATCTGCTATTAAAGATCCTTAGAAGAAGTGGGAGGATGTCAACAACGGTCTTAGAATGGCATCCAAACTAGGTTGAGGCTTGGGTATCTCTACAATTACTATGCTATTAATTACTTCTGAAATATCTCGAAGCATAGAGAAAAGCAATCGGCATTAGTCAGACTCTTTAATCCCCAGAAACAGAAATAAACATGACTAATAAAAATGCAAGACTGTGTATACATGCATTTTTATTATTACATATAAATAAACGTAGTAAGAAAGTAAATATATTTTTTTTATTTTTTGGAATCACCAGAACGAATTAATCAAATACCCATAAAAACCTATGGTAAACCGATCACTCACTGTATTCTTTTAGTTTGTTGAACGAAAGCATGTAGCGCCATCTCCGAACACAAATAATTACTAAAATTCAGCGGAAATAAAAATTCTGAATTGCGAGTCGCCAAGCACCTGCTCGTCCGTCTGCAAGATATTAATAAACACATTCATCTTCGAGTAGAAAATAGAAGAAATGATAAAAATCACTCAAAAGTAGACTCGTAGAGTGGTTCCGAAAAGGTTATTGACGGCCGGGAATGGTGGCGCGTTCCTGTAATCAAGCTACTGGAGGCCGGAACCAGAGGACGACTCGAGGTTGGGAGAAGACTTTCACGTTGCGCTATGTCGATCGGATGTCCGCACTGAGGGCCGCGTGGATATGGTGGTCAAGGGGGAACCCGGGGTCACCAGGTCGCCTAAGGAGGAGCGAACCGGCCCAGGACGGAAACGTAGCAGGCAAAAGCTCCCGCGTGGTGCAGTAGTGGGATCGCATCCGAGAGTAGGTGGCGTGTTGGCGCCCATCCGATAAAGTTGGACCTGGTTCTGTTCTATTTTTTTCCCTCAATTTCTTTTTCGTATACAGTACATGCATTTTAGCATCTGTGTGGATGGATGACTCGATTCTCAGATTATTCGATAAATTTAGTTTCGTGTGCATCGTGATTTGCATTATATCTTAGCGTCAGCAAAAGAAAACAAAGTTTAAATATATGTCATAAATGGGTGCATGTTTAATGCTAATCACTTCTCGTTTTCCTTTGACTCCTCTCGCATATCAATCGATAACTCGCCAACAAATTTCTCCCTAAGCAAATTATTGTCTACTAAAAAATTTAAAAAAAAACAAAATAACAGAACCAGGTCCAACTTTATCGGATGGGCGCCAACACGCCACCTACTCTCGGATGCGATCCCACTACTGCACCACGCGGGAGCTTTTGCCTGCTACGTTTCCGTCCTGGGCCGTTCGCTCCTCCTTAGGCGACCTGGTAACCCCGGGTTCCCCCTTGACCACCATATCCACGCGGCCCTCAGTGCGGACATCCGATCGACATAGCGCAACGTGAAAGCTCTCTCCCAACCTCGAGTCGTCCTCTGGTTCCGGCCTCCAGTAGCTTGATTACAGGAACGCGCCACCATTCCCGGCCGTCAATAACTTTTTCGGAACCGCTCTATGTGTCTACTTTTGAGTGATTTTTATCGTTTCTTCTATTTTCTACTCGAAGATGAATGTGTTTATTAATATCTTGCAGACGGACGAGCAGGTGCTTGGCGACTCGCAATTCTGAATTTTTATTTCCGCTGAATTTTAGTAATTATTTGTGTTCGGAGATGGCGCTACATGCTTTCGTTCAACAAACTAAAAGAATACAGTGAGTGATCGGTTTACCATAGGTTTTTATGGGTATTTGATTAATTCGTTCTGGTGATTCCAAAAAATAAAAAAAATATATTTACTTTCTTACTACGTTTATTTATATGTAATAATAAAAATGCATGTATACACAGTCTTGCATTTTTATTAGTCATGTTTATTTCTGTTTCTGGGGATTAAAGAGTCTGACTAATGCCGATTGCTTTTCTCTATGCTTCGAGATATTTCAGAAGTAATTAATAGCATAGTAATTGTAGAGATACCCAAGCCTCAACCTAGTTTGGATGCCATTCTAAGACCGTTGTTGACATCCTCCCACTTCTTCTAAGGATCTTTAATAGCAGATATCGGCATTAATCCTCTTTTTCAGAAGAAAACATACCGAGTTTCTTGGCGTTCAGATCCGTTTCAGGTTCCATTATGAGCACTTCAATGTTTTTTATTTCTCAGATGTGATTTTTGTTACTCCTTTAGCTGCTCGAGACTTCTTGATTATACTGTATCTTTCTTAGATAAGATTGAACTGCGGCCTACTGTAGACATATTCAAGCCATACCACCCAGCAACGTCAGATATCTTCTGCCCGCTCTCTACTTTTTTGCTATTATTATACTATCTTTCGAAAATAAAAACCAACGCAAAACTCAACGAGTGCCCGCCCGACAGACTCGCGAATACTATAAAATAATTGTTTCTGTCAGAAAAATAAAAGAAGGCTGGAATTACAATGGAGCGTTTTAAAGTTCGGAGGAATACTATTAGTATATACTGGGTTGAGAGTCGATGTCGACGTCTCCCACGCCCAGAAAAGTTTTTTTTTGTTGCCTGAATACATGGAAAGACCAATCGGTAATCATTATTTTACGTCTCATCTTCTTGTGTTTGTTCTGTGAAGTGTTCGTTGTCCGAACATAAAAATCTTTCGTGAAAGTGTTCCTTAACCAATCAGCCACTGTAATCGGTATTTTATTTCTCTGTTCTAAATGACACATTACTAAATGAATGGCATCAATTCAGTTTCTATTTTTCCTAATATAGTGTATATATGGTATGTGTTTGACGTTATATAATGTACTATACAGTATTAAATACACAGTGAAACCTGCAAACAACGACCACTAACTAAAACACAAAAATTGACCGTTGTTTGCAGGTTATCTTATATGTATTTCAAACAGAAACATTCCTGAGAGAATATGGCCGCTTTTAACAGGTGGCCATTGTTTGAGGCATGTATTGAATATAAAAGCAACAATTTAATTTTTTTAATAAATGATATTACTTTAAATCATTACTATATAAGTCCATAAGTCAAGAAAATAAAGTATGTAATATTACAAATTCGTTTATAATACAAATTAATTTAATTAAGGCTGATGAAGGGATTAATGTAATATTTGTCTCTGCCTTCCAGCCCCACCATTATTGGCCTGGCCAAACCCACTAGTATAAAGGCTTTTTGTTGCCCGCAGGGTGGAAAGAGTCAGAAATGAAATCTTGTAATATTCGTATTTATAAAAAGGCCCTATTATTGCTCTTGTGGGCAATAATAGGGCCTTCTTTTCAAACACAACGTGGAATTATGGAATAAGTCAATACAGCATATGGAGTACTGTGGGAGATGCCTCCAATTAAAACTTTCTACGGGAAATTGTTCCCTATTTAGATGTTAAACAAATGAAAAAACCCAGAAAACTACACGTGCCAGCCTGCTAATGCACGCACAAATGATCCTAATGCTACAATAAAATTTTTTTCCTAGTATTACAGTTTTTCTCTAGAAAAATGTGGTTAGTTTGTTTCCCGTCTGTTTTATTTACACGTGCTTGATATTACTCAGATTAATTTAAATTAATAAATTTATATTTTTATTATTCGTATTATTTTCATTTATTATCCAATAACTTATGAAAATCACCTTTCATATATATGCATTCCCTTAAAATACAATCGCCTGCTCCATTGTAATTGGAGATCTAACGTTGTACAGTATGTAATCAGGTTCAGTAAATAAGATTAAGGAAGTATTGTAACCTTATAATTAATTTAGCGAACACGAAATCGATTTCCAGTGAAATTCCTACGCATGTTTTAAGCCTTTATATAATCTCCACTTCTCTTTCACAACACAATAGTGAAAGATCCAGAGTATGAAATCCTTTGCACTCTTACTGATGACTGCGCTCTGTATTACCCAGGGTAAGTAAATGCGCTTATTAGTGAAAGATATTCTTGTATATGTTTTCATAATATGTTCATTAGTCATTGTGTTTCATAACTTTTGCACCATAAGCAAAATATGTTCTGTGATTGCCGTCTTGTTTCACACAGAGATTCAGACGAATGATCCAATTATTCTATATACTTTCAATTAGGCAGGGATCTCAGCCTGATATGTCAACGTGATTCTGGCCATACGTGAAATGGTTATTTGTTCATAAACGAGGGCGTTCGAGTGATCCCTCAGGTAAAAATCCACAGGTTTGAGGTCAGACTACTTGGGCCATTCTACTGGCCCATGTCCATCAGGGGAAACTATCCTATTACAATACAGTTTGCCTATGGTGCGTGACTTAGAGGCACCTTTTGTTTAATATAATTATTTATTCTGAAAGTGATGTAAGCAATATTTTGTATTTTATAGTATTCTTTATAAAAACAGTGCAATACAAATTAGGATAGTCTATAAAATTTTGGACAAAATTTTCGATATAATTTATTAAATTTTCGTATATTCTTTGATAATAAGTTTGAATTTTTTATTTACAACAATTTTTACCAAATTTTACTGAAATAAAATTTTGATATTGTGTATTTTTGTAGGCAGAAAGCCAGAAGGAAAAGTAAGTAATTAATGCGTTTGTTATATTGAGATGAAAACCTGTAGTATACTTACTTAAACTTGATAAAATCATTCTCTGTTTCTATATTTTAATGACAAGTTGTTTATAAAATAGCCGATGTATTAATCGTTAAATAACCACAAATCGCTGTAAGGCCGAAGCGATTAAGACGTCAGTCTGGAAGACTTGTGATCAAATTAGAACAATCGACAAAACACCAGGAGTTTCTCGTGTCAAGTCTGTCCCCATCAGTGAACCCATCAATGGTCGAGGGTAAAACTAGTAAACACTGGTATTTGGTTGCGGGTTCACTTCTCAATAATTGGTTGTCCAGGCGAAGAACACTTAAATAGGGACCAGTTTCCCCATAGAAAGTCTTTCCGGGAGCAGTCCCCATTAACAGATCGCCCATGTAATTCATTGCTTTAGTCCATTAATCCCATTTATTCCATTTTGTCCTGGATATATCGGGGCCCGTACCTCACCATGCAGTCATCCTATTGCATGTCTGTACTTATAAAGAGGCCTTCTTAGTGCCCACAGCTCACAAAGAGACAAAGAAAAATTAAACATTACTTTTTACTTGTTTTATTAATTTTGTTTTCATGTTTCTATGAACTTAGTAGAGGAAATACCTCATCTCATCTGTTTCAGTGTCCATATTTTAAGCGTTTTAGTTTGTTATGATGTTGAACATACATGTCTTTTCTCGAACTTGCGAGCTTTAAACTGCTCTACATGGAATGTCAGAAGCGTATCACAGCATTTGTGTTTTAATATTCTAAAATCTAAGGGCAAATATGAGACAACACACATGCTTGATTGTATATTTAAAAAAATATAGAATGAGGACAGTGTTTGCACTTAAAAATTGTGACATTTTATACAGGGGATTTCACCAATTTTCGAACCGTGTTGTATGAGAGATTATTTATTTGATCGATCTAATAATAATAAATAAATTTAATTGAGTTGCAATTTGAAAAAAAAATTGTAGATCTACAAATTCCCACTCTCATCAGTTTGACCGTCTGTTTGTCTTTCCTTAATTTCGAAAATGGAGTTAGATAAATGAAAGTCAAAACCAAATATGGAAATACTAGGGGCAGGAGGCCCTAGATTAACTATATAAGAACTTTCGATGTAAACCGGAAATTACGTTATTTTAATTGAAAACTTATACCCTAAAAGGAGTTAGATAGATAAAGGCACAACTCTATTGTTAAAGGAGAAATACAGGACAAGCCACTACTAATTTCATGTGATGAGTATATAATTAAATAAATTAAAAATATGATTAATTAAAATTGCCACACGATTTAATATAATTAATTTTTACTGGTTTTGTTTATTTTTATCAAACAACATTAATTAAATTCTTTTCTTTTTTTATTTAGCGCTGCAGAGGAAATGGCCGAGTAAATATGAATTTGATTTTTATAAATTTTAATTAAAGAAAAATGATTTTTATGGGGATTAGCCTATCTCCGAACTTATTTCTCGACTTGTACGGAGGGGTCCTTCAGAGCTTATTATGGCATCTATGCACCTGGAAGATCTCTGTGTCTCCGCCGAATATGAGTCGATTATTTATAGAGAGTCCGTCTTCTCTCTTGATTGTCTCCCTGTTCTTATTCTACGTGACGCCATGCAATCCAATCCCCATGTCTTTTTGGGATTGGGAGTATTTATTGGGAGTATATGGCAGTTGGGAGTGCACAAAACAGAAAATAGGTTGGATTGAATGTCATTGCATGGCGTACAAACCAACATATTTTCTGTTTCATATCATCTTTCGTAATATTAATTAATTATCAGCTTGTAACACGAGTACTTTAAGTGGTAAACTAAAATTATTAATTAATTTTTTAATTAAGTTTGATTTTTTACAGATTTTAAAATGTTTATTATAATTTTTGTATAGGGTTGCGGTGGAAATATGAATTTTGGAGTAAGTATAAACTTTAATTAATTTAATTTTATCTTCTGAATATAATTCAATAACTATTATAATTTAAAATCTAGTTCTGTATTCGATGCATTTATATATTTGAAAATTTTATTTTAGAGTCCAGATGATAGCTTTTTTCCCGGGGTAAGAAGTTAAGAAGTTTATTTATTGTAATATGTTATTATTATATGAAAAATTACTATTTCACTCAATTTAATGTAAATCACGAGCATTAAATTTATGAAAACTTCGATTCCCGACAATCAAATGAACTTTGAACTTTGATAAATTAATTGAAATACAAATTATTATACGAAATTCTTTCTAAATAAATTGGGTTAGAAATGTATTAATAAAATATATTCGATTTATAATAAGAACTATTTATATTTTGTTTTACCAAATGCGAACATGGTGTAAACATTCTTCTAGTTACAAGAGATACACAATACATTATAGAGAAATTCATGTGTTAAACAATATATATATATATATATATACGAGTATGCTTTAAAATATTTATTAGTATTTTTTGTAATTACAGTAGAGCGTCGATTATCCGAAAGTCAATCATCCGAAACGTCAATCATCCGAAAGAATTTCAGTCGGCAAATTTAAATTTTCGCCAGTGCTGTAGCGCTGCAATCTTTGGCTATGTCTTGGGCTAATCAAATATTTTACGTTTTTGATACTAAATTAACATCTGAAGTATAATTTTTTATTGTTTTTATATTTTTCAATATATATATTTTGTTCGTACAAAATAAAAAAGTAATTTTTAACGATACAATAGTCTTCGTTAGGCTTAACATCGACGAAAATTCAACGCGAAGCGACACGCAACGGAGAAAAATGTCAAGATGGGATAAATTAATATATTTTTTCGCACATAATCAGTTATCCGTAACATCGATCTTCCGAACAACCCCAGTCCCCAATTGATTCGGATAATCGACGCTCTACTGTATTTCCTTTAAGTTTCTTACTTTCTACTTTTGTGATATTTTATCTTCATTACTTTAAATAAACCATCGTTTATTAATTTGTCATCTTTGATGTATGATTTGTATTTAAGTTTCATACTTAAAATTTTTTAACTCAGGAATTTGGTAGACCTGGAGGTGTTAATTTTCTTCCTATGGTAAGTTTATATAATTGTTTCATATTATCTAATTACAAATAATTATGACAATTGTAAATTATGAAAGATGTCGAAAACCTAACTGTTATCGACTATAAGCTGATAGGATAGAAGATATACCAATAGTATATTTTTCCTATCAGCAAATTAGTGGATAATTCCACTGAACATAGATGGTGGAGGATTCAAGCTTGGCCACGTGGAGTTTTCCGGATCACGTGTCTAAATACCTGAAAAGGGGCCAGTTTTTCATAGAAAATCCTTCCGAAATGCAACTCTCTTAAAAGATTGCTCATAACTAATTTGCTATGAAAATATATATTGGAATTAATATATAAACAATATCGCTAGACCCGATATAAATTCTAAATTATTTAAATTAATTAATTAATTTATAATTATTAATGTTAATACGAGATGGCGCCTAATGTTTACCTCTAGAGCCAAATTGGTTACGTAATTGGTTCATTTAGTAATTAGCCTTAAACTAGCCCGATAGAATTTCGGCATTTGTTGGTGTCTAGTTTTANCTGCGAATTTTCCATTTAATGAAAGAGTAACGTGTTTATATTTCATTCCTGACATGTTGAAAACACACACAGAACTGTACACATACACAAAATGTAAAACATATATTGTATATCTTATTTGTAGGATAATTCTTTACCCTGTGTAGTCTCTTTTTGCCTTTAAAAGTTTCGTAGTGCGATAGTGCATAAAAATACAGTTGACCGTCCTATAACACTGTCGATAATTTAGTTTTATATGTATTCCATGTTGTACGAGTCACATAGATTTTACAAATACGTGTGCCAGGCTGTGAACGCTCACCTATTTGTAAAATCTAAGTGACTCGTACAACATGGAATTCATATAAAACGGAATAATAAACAGTATTATAGGGGGGTCGACTGTATATTATTATTATTATATAATAAATATTTAACCTTTCATAGCGACCAGGATTTCCTTTTCCAGTAAGTAATTATATTTTTTTGCTCATTATACAATTTATTTTAAGCATAATTTTACGTTTATATGATTTAAAGATATTTTATTATAATACATACTCGTAATACTAATGTTGATGAGAAGGCCAGAAGGCCTAACGTTAAAGGCCAGACAGAAGGCATCTCTATACCTCTAAGGAATTTTCACACAAATTAATCTGATTTATACATAAATACTCATCTTTGTTTTAGAATTTGTATGTAATAACGAAAAATATTAAAATACGTTTACGTTCAAAACTTTTACTGTTTAAGTGTAAGTCCCTTTACATTAAATTAAAATAATTCAAGTAATATAATTTCTTAAATTTATGATGGAATGATTGCTTTATGAATGCAATGCATCATTTACTGTACTATAGGCCATGACTATTTGTCCACAATATGGCTGAATCAAACAACAAGGCTATCTGGCTAACTTTAATTAATCAAAAGTATGTTAATCCGGCATTTTTTCAAAAGTAACCAATACTCTGGAACTACAGTACACGATAATAATATGCATTATATTCCGTAGTCAAAAATTTTTTTAGCGCATGGTGAACTGAAAACCATGGATTAAAAAACAAAACATGCTTGGAAAATAATTGTTTTATGTCATATTATTAAAATAGACAGTTAAATGAGTTATTAGTTTTGAATAGACTCAGACAGCATTTATGTTAATGGCGATCTAGTTGTTTTTTTTATTTAGTCTGTGCTTTATATTCTGATTTTAAACGCATTAAAGATGGCAAGTAACATGATATTATATGCCCAATAATCATTGTGAATGTTGATTTTGTGCAGTAACGTCTTAATTAATATTTCTGCAGAGATTTCAATCAGTCGCAATAGAGTACAATCAGGCACTACACCATCTTCAGGCTAATTAAAGAATAGACAGCAGAGTGCTTTGGTAAAAAAAAATGTATAAGGATATCTGGTCCATTCGAATTACATATAAAATTTTATGAAAATACAAGAACGTTCAATAATTTAGCACTGATCTTGTCCCGTAGATGCCGAATTAGCGAATTTCTACCGTAATTTGTTTAGTTTGATCCTTATCCTTTTACAATTTGATCCTTGTTCCAAAACACTCAGAGAGGGAATCCGGGTGAGCAACACCTTAATTTTTTTCTAGTAATCTATTCCGATACGTCGAATCCTCTTCTTCATCACCCGACCGCCCATTGTGGAGCCTGGTTGAACCCACGATGGGTATGGAAAAGAGATCCTTTTAGTATCCATAGGACAGAAAAAGTAAAAAATAAATTTTTCTTTATTTTCAAGACTGTTATGATGTAACTGTTGAGGATCAAGAATAAGTAATGCTATGTTCACGTAATTGGACTTATTCAGTTTCCTGATATCAATCCAACGATGATCGAGTGTATGAAACCACTAAACAATTGGTTATTGTAATTAGTCCCGGGTTATCACTTTATCCACAGACTAGCTATGTGGAATTTTCCGGAATTTCTTAACGTATCTAACATCAGAACAGGGGAAAGTTTCCCATAGAACGTCTTCCCGGAAAGCAATCCATTGACAGATCTCCCACAAGTGCTGTCTTGTCCTATTCCGTCAATCCTATTCTATTGTAGCCTATTTCTGATATCAAGAATAAAATTATGAATATATATATATATGAAGAATAGTGGAAACAATTTAAAAAATTACATTGTTTTTTTGTTTGCTAAAAAGTGATGAAATCTTTTTACTTTAAAGTTCACTAATTTTACATTTAAAATTAGTGAACTGTTTTCTACTATAAAAAGCAATTATAGTGAAATACAGTTCCGAAAACTCGATTCTCGATAACTCGAAATTCCATAAAACTCGTCATGTTTGGGAACTCGTCCACCATCTCAGTCAGCACTAAGTCGGGACACTACTGTATAAAAATATTACTTACAATTCTTGAGTCAATCATGCGGTAATGCAGATATTAATCCAAAACTAGAAGTATAACATATAATTTAATGTAATGCAGCATAAACAAAATGAAGGTAAATTCAAGATAACCTGAGTGTTATCTGTAGAGACTTGTCTATACATTACACTATTTAAAAGTATCTGCTTTCATTCAACTTCTATGTATTCATAGTGAAAAACAAAGTCATTTCTATTGTTGTTTGTTTACCGTTTTCTAAAACTTTTGCATTTATCTAGCACTCCCAAGAAAATGGAGGAAATGGTGGACCGCAAGGATGGAACGGAGGTCCTTTCGGAAATGGTAGACCTCAAGGATGGAATGGAGGTCCTTTCGCAAATGGAGGAAATGGTTGGAACGGCAATCCTTACGGAAATGGTAGACCTCCAGGAGGAAACGGCTGTCCTTACGGAAATGGAGGAAATGGTAGACCTCAAGGAGGAAACGGAGGTCCTGACGGAAATGGAGGAAATGGTAGACCTCCAGGAGGAAACGGCTGTCCTTACGGAAATGATAGACCTCAAGGAGGAAACGGCGGTCCTGACGGAAATGGAGGAAATGGTAGACCTCAAGAAGGAAACGGTGGTCCTTACGGAAATGATAGACCTCAAGGAGAGAACGGTGGTCCTGACGGAAATGATAGACCTCAAGGAGGAAACGGGGGTCCTGACGGAAATGGAGGAAATGATAGACCTCAAGCAGGAAACGACGGTCCTGTCGAAAATGGAGGAAATGATAGACCTCAAGGAGGAAACGAAGGTTTTGGTGGAAATGGAGGAAATGGTGGACCTCAAGGAGGAAATGATAGTCCTTACGGAAATGATAGACCTGAAGGAGGAAACGGTGGTCTTGACGGAAATGGAGGAAATGATAGATCTCAAGGAGAGAACGGAGGTCCTGACGGAAATGGAGGAAATGATAGACCTCAAGGAGGAAACGGAGGTCCTGACGGAAATGGAGGAAATGGTAGACCTCAAGAAGGAAACGGTGGTCCTTACGGAAATGATAGACCTCAAGGAGAGAACGGTGGTCCTGACGGAAATGATAGACCTCAAGGAGGAAACGGGGGTCCTGACGGAAATGGAGGAAATGATAGACCTCAAGCAGGAAACGACGGTCCTGTCGAAAATGGAGGAAATGATAGACCTCAAGGAGGAAACGAAGGTTTTGGTGGAAATGGAGGAAATGGTGGACCTCAAGGAGGAAATGATAGTCCTTACGGAAATGATAGACCTGAAGGAGGAAACGGTGGTCTTGACGGAAATGGAGGAAATGATAGATCTCAAGGAGAGAACGGAGGTCCTGACGGAAATGGAGGAAATGATAGACCTCAAGGAGAGAACGGAGGTCCTGACGGAAATGGAGGAAATGAGACCTCAAGGAGAGAACGGTGGTCCTGACGGAAGTGGAGGAAATGATAGACCTCAAGGAGAGAACGGAGGTCCTGACGGAAATGGAGGAAATGATAGACCTCAAGGAGGAAACGATGGTCCTTATGAAAATGGTGGAGGCGGTAGTCCGTACGGAAATGCTGGAAATATCGGTCCTGGTGAAAATGATGGTCCAAACGAAAACAATGGAAATACTGGCTATCACGAAAATGGAGGAAGTGGTGGCCCACACGAAAGAAATGAAAATCCCGAAGGAAATAGAGAAAATGGTGGTCCTTACGAAAATGGAGGAAATAGTACAAACAGTAAATACGCTAAAGAAAATAGAGGTAAATGAAAATTTTTTCTATAATCGACGTTTTAGTTTTAGAAATACAACTTTCAAATATAAATATTAAATAATATACTGTACATCAAGAGATCTGTTTTGACTGTTTGTATATTTCACTTAGGTTCCACGTGAAAATAGAGAATATAATTCAAGCCAACCGGCAATGTAACGTTTATTTTATTTGTACACAAATATACTTTGAAACTATTTTCAATCAATATATAATAATTGATTTGTCATTTGTTATACAGGCTTCGACTGACGGAAATGGTCTACAATTTACAGTAATTTTTTTAAAATAATAATTTAAAGTTAATTTTTAATTAATTGAGTATAAATAGAAGTGAGATACTTGTTTAAATCTGTATAAATTTATGCTAAATTATTATGGGACTGCAATTTTCTAATTCGGTCCGTCTTCTTTAATATCTGAGTTAGGGTCAGAATAGGTCAAATATTTTTCCATAAGTTAAATAATGTCAGTATGACTTTATTGTTAATAGGAAAAGTATAATATGCAGGGGCAAGAAATTACTAAAATTGAGAGCATTGCTCGTTTAATATACTACTGTATTTAAATTTATCGAAATTATTGTCTTTTAAAAATGTTTTACTATTTTATAAGGCAGAGAATGTGAAGAGAATGGTAGAAAATTAGGTAGATGTTTCCTTTTATATATATGAAGGATATGTCCTGAGGGTAATAGTGTTTAAGGAAAATACGTACTTGTGGGCAGGCTGAACCCATAATAAGTATGGAGAAAAGGGTCTGTATGTGCAATAGGGAGGAGAGAGTAAAAAAGAAAACAAAATGGAAGCTATAAGAACATCCGGCAATCTATGTGTCTATGTGTTAACTTTTATGGGTTTTTTTCCCTAGATAGATCAGGTGTAGTCAGATAAATCTAAAACAAAATTCTAACAAGTAGAATCTAGCAGAAATCTTTTTGAAATTACGATTTATTTTATAAATTTTTAAAATAATTCGACTAAATTATTAATTATAGTTTATGGTACATTTCAGAAGTGCTTCGAATTTTGAAATTATGAAAACAACAACTACAGAAGAATGTAGGCATTGTTATAAACATGAAGTATTAATTTATAATGAATGTATTATACAGTATATAACTAGAAAATAAAATCAATAATTAATTCTGTATGCCTGTGTTATTATACCAGTGTAACTAATATCGCGTGCAATTAAATTGGTAATGTCTAGTGTATAAAACGTTTAATGTAAACTTTTCTATTCTCTCTCTCTCTGCTCTTCTCTTCACAGTATGACTCTTTCTCTTGTATGACCCCTTTATTATAAACGTAAATTTTACTTTATTATGTTATTCTTGTATTGCAAATGTGTACAATTCTGTAATACAATAATTCATTTATATACAACTAACTATCAATAAATCGTCATTGGTTTAAACACAACAAGACACAAGAAAAATCTTTAGCATAGTAAATAATGATAATATGTTTCTCGCTAGTTACTCCCATGTCGAGTTGTGAGAAAGCTCAGTAGATACAATGAACCGTAGAGAAATGATGGCAAAAGCATAGGTTTCCAGGAGACCATACATGCTAGTAAAGATCATAGAAAGAAAAAAAAAGAAAAGTGGACAGCTTTGAGGTGTTTTATAAATGTCTTAACCATGTCTATCCTTGACAACCTGTGGAGAACCCAGCACTAGCCTATAAACACACTATCTGAGCCAAACTGCTTATCCAGCAATTCTGTTACAACACTCAAGAAGACGTACACAAATAAAACAAATAAACACAGTATTAACTAACATGTTCACAGATTTATTTCGAGAAAACTCACTGAATATACAAGATAGAAATCTTACACTATTCAAATAAACAAATATTACCAAAATATATTTAATCAGAATGAACACTTTCGGATATATATTCATTAATTTATTTTGATGTACTCACTGTACTTCGTACCAAGTCCGTAAATTATAATCACAAACAGAGAGCATTTAAAACACAGGCAAATCATAAGCCTGTCTAAGTCTAGAAATAAATAAACAAAATTAGACAACTTAGAAGGTTAGCATAATACATTAAAAACAATATAACACCAAACTTAATGAAAGAAATTAGGAAAATATTACAAAATATTAAAACATATTTAGCGCTAGAAACAAACACATGCTGGAATACATTGACACTCTCAATGTATTCTCTTGCCCGAAGGATGCCCGATTAACTATATACAGTACAAACTTCTTTGCTAACAGGAAAAGTATGATATACAGGGGCGAGCCACTACTAATTTGAGGCAGAGAGCATATATTTTATGTTAAAAAAATTAAAAATATGATTAAAATTCCGGCATTGTAACGATGGCACAATAGATAATTACTCGTTATATCTAAGTTATTTTCTAAGGGCTGTTTTAGACTCCTGTAGAAAGTAATTTTTCTCCCAATCCATCCGTTTCCGTCGATATCGATAGTTTCCATCCAACTGTTTAAACAAAGACAATTTTTTTTGTGCTTTTTTTAGATTTTTATAACAATCCTTCAATTGTTTTGTTTGGCGTGACACCTTAAATACCATTATACTCTTTGCCTACTATGCAGATATCTCTTCAGTTTGGAAAAAGTAGCATTTGTCTTTTTATTTTCTAATATTATCTTAAAACAATTCCAGTAATACTACTTTCCGAAGGTGTTAAAATTACGAAATACGCTGCTTTCTATTCGTATTTCCGCCATTTTCTACGCACGTACTTGTTTACTTGCAACTAATCAAGAAAGACTTATTTAATCCCCAACACAGAGTTGTATATTTATCTGAATTTGAAGGACAATTAATTCCTAATCTGACTTAGATTTAGATCTAAACTGAAACGTTAACACCTTATATAACACTCACACACCTTAAAACACTGATATAACAACCTACAGATTACGGCCCTATGTCCTACACAAAATGGTCGACTGTAAAGGGAAAGGGATTAATTTAAACTTTAATTGAAATAATACAAATAACAAATTTAAATCAATTTTCCTTGAAGAAATATCTTACACATTTCATTTCAAGAAAATACTTTTTACTTTTTACCTCATTTTTAATTTTATCACAACTACTAAACTAATAGGAAACTGTGTGTTTTATTTTATCACCTGCTGTGTATCCAACTGTCTTAACTGAAACAAACGGAGGTCCTGACGGAAATGGAGGAAATGGTAGACCTCAAGGAGGAAACGGAGGTCCTTACGGAAATGATAGACCTCAAGGAGAGAACGGTGGTCCTGACGGAAATGGAGGAAATGATAGACCTCAAGGAGGAAACGGTGGTCCTTATGAAAATGGTGGAGGGAATAATAAACAGTATTATAGGGGGGTCGACTGTATATTATTATTATTATATAATAAATATTTAACCTTTCATAGCGACCAGGATTTCCTTTTCCAGTAAGTAATTATATTTTTTTGCTCATTATACAATTTATTTTAAGCATAATTTTACGTTTATATGATTTAAAGATATTTTATTATAATACATACTCGTAATACTAATGTTGATGAGAAGGCCAGAAGGCCTAACGTTAAAGGCCAGACAGAAGGCATCTCTATACCTCTAAGGAATTTTCACACAAATTAATCTGATTTATACATAAATACTCATCTTTGTTTTAGAATTTGTATGTAATAACGAAAAATATTAAAATACGTTTACGTTCAAAACTTTTACTGTTTAAGTGTAAGTCCCTTTACATTAAATTAAAATAATTCAAGTAATATAATTTCTTAAATTTATGATGGAATGATTGCTTTANACACTGTTGATTATTCTGTTTTATATGAATTCCATGTTGTACGAGTCACTTAGATTTTACAAATATGTGAGCCGTTCACAGCCCGGCACATGTATTTGTAAAATCTAAGTGACTCGCACAACATGGAATTCATATAAAACGGAATAATCAATAGTGTTATAGGGGGGTCGACTGGTAGTTAATTTTATTCGATTCCGTTGAGCAGGTTCATCAAACAAGATTGAGGAAGTAATGTTATATTTAATTATTATCCAATAAAATAAAAGGATTTTTTTTTGTAAATTCGCTACGTAATTTCTGCTAATATTCCTTTATTTCACTTCCTTATCTCGTTTATTGTATATATATTTGAAGATGCAATACACTGTGTTACTGGTCCTACCTGCCATCTGCATTATTCACGGTTAGTATTTTGAATAGTTTAATATATTAATATAAATATCACTAAACACAATGAGTTATTTAAAATGGATTTCAGTGTTTTATAATTGTTAATATTTCAGAATTATGTTTTATAATTTTATTATAGTTTGTCAGATTTTTATAGTGTTATATGTTTTCATTATAGGCACGAACTTCGAAAGGAGTGTGAGTAAATAAAAATGAATTTTTTTCGTTCAAAATTTAACAGATAAAAATTCTTCCTAAAGGATATCCTTAGTGTCTAAAAACACTCGGTATTGGTAGTTAGGTCGCGTGTTCATGCCTCTCCAACGGGCTGGCACGTGGAATTTTTCGAGTCTTCTTCACGTGCCTAACACGTAAATAAGGGACAAGTTTCTGTAAAGTTTTCTCGGGTGACAAATCTTTGTATTGCAAAATTTTAGATGTTGTGTATTGAATTAATGGAGTAAGATAACTCTATTAACTCAATACACAACATATAAAATTAAGAAGTAATTACTATTAACACTTCACTAATAAGAACAAATCGTAATTTTTACGTTATGTTTTTCGTTCGAGAGTAATATTTCACGAAATATTTCTTTCGTTGTAATTTGATAATATAATTTTTTTGCATCATTTTAATTCTTAGGGGTACGGGGATGGATGGTATTCCGGAAGTCGCCCTTCGGTAAATACTTTTTAAAATTATTTTAATTTTCGGTAAAAAAATATCCTTAATTAATATTTATGTGTAAATATTTATTGAATTTTTTTATGTTTGACGATTATAACGAATACTGAAAATTTTCTATCCTTTATTTTACGCGAAATATTTGTTATGAATAGTGCACTTTTCGGTAATCCGGCAGTTGGCTAATTCGAAACGCTCAGTAATCCGGCAGTAACGAATTAGAGTATTACCGGCATTGTTCTCTTGTCGTAGACAAGCTTTCCAACCAAGTTCAAACTCCATTTCCTATTAAATTTGAATACCTTTCAGCTAAATGTTACACGATATCCCGGCCGAATTTAAGCACCATATTGAATATTGTTATTCTCTTTATCTTTCCTCAAAAAGGTACAGTAATTTATAACACAACACTGTATAAGACTGTCCCTCGAAATTTCCTACCAAATTTAGTAGGAATTGCCAACTTGGTAACCTTGATTACACTACTCAACAAATAAAAAAATTAATGCGACTGAAAGTGGGTATTAAAGTGGATTTATAGGGGTCTATAAAGCACACTTTTCACGAATATGACAATCATACTTTTAATTTATTTTAATTTAAAATATATCGGTTTGTTCTTCACCTCAAATTAGTAGTGTCTTGCCCCTATATAAGCTTTCATATTATTTTTGTTAGCAAGCCCATGTACAGTACATCATACTTTCCTTGTTATCAGAGTCATGCCGGTGATATATCTAACTTTTTTCAGGGGAAAATTTTAAATTGAAATAACATGATTTTCGATTTGAATCGGAAGTTCATATATAGTTAATCGGGGCCTCCTACCCCAATCTTTCCACATCTGGTCTCGAATTTCACCTAACTCCGTTCTCGAGATTAAGGAAAGACAGTGGGAATTTATAAGTTTACAATTTTTTCAAATTGCAGACCAATTACTTTTTTACTTTTTTGCAAATGCTTATTTTCATTTTACTTTCTCCCAAAAGGAACCAGCAATAGTCTCTCATCATTTTAGGATCTCACCTGTTTTGATACTATTGTTTCATTGTTTGGATATTTTAGTGGAACCCCATGCTCATTCATCACTGATGACACTAAAATTTTTGGGGAAAAATTTCAATGCGAATGTAAAAAGTAGTTTAAGAGACATTTCAAAACTCATTTTACTATAGTTTTGATAAAGCAATTCCTTCTTTAGCTAGTGCTTTGACGAAGGTTTTTATTAATTCAAGTTTTATATGCAATGGGGTAACAAGACTTTTTTTGGGGATTAATTAGAGATATATTCTTTACGTTAGCTTGGTCTGGAACAAATTCATCTCTCTGAGGCCATAAAATCATTTTTCGTTTCTACCAAAGACAAAGAAAACAAACAATATTTGGTAGAACTACCCTGAAATCCCAGTAACAGCCGTATAACTTTTGAGTCTCCAAATATCTGTATTTTAACATTAAGTTCCTCATCTATAAGATCACAACTCGAAAACCTTACGTGAAAAATTTTAACTTTATTTTCGTGTTCAGTGCACAGAAATTAAAAATATTCGTAAAATGATAAATATAAATTTCCACTCTTATCTGTCTGTCTGTCTTTTCTAATCTCTAGAATGGGTATTAGATGGATGAATATCAAGACAAGATACAGAGATATTCAAGGCAAGAGGTCCAGATTAATTATATACAAGGTGCGTCTGAAAAGTTCGATGAATGGTCCCATAGTTGAATAACCGTGCTGGTTAGGATGTTGCGCTCACGCAGTGAGAGACTTGCCAACTAGTGGCCTCTAACATCGAAATCAAAACAGTTAAACGGAAGTGCGCGCAACAAACAATGCAACACAGCCAGTGTTGAATTGTTTGTCAGTGAGAAGGAGTGTCACTGCGAAATGGAGCAACGCATGAACACCAAGTTTTGCTTCAAATTAGGCAAAACGGCGACGGAGACGCATGAAATGTTAGTGAAAGTGTATGGTGTGAAAGCAGTAAGTAAAAAGTGTGTTTTTAAATGGTTTAAACGCTCTGGTCGACCGTCAACAAGCACAACTCCAGACAACATCGAATGAGTGCGACGGATGCTTGCGGATGATCAGCGCCTGTCTTTGGGAATGATAGCAGAAGATTTGAAGATAAACAAGGACAGTGTGAGCTCTTAATATGCGCCGATCATCCGCAAGCATCCATCGCACTCATTCGATGTTGTCTGGAGTTGTGCTTGTTGACGGTCGACCAGAGCGTTTAAACCATTCAAAAACACACTTTTTACTCACTGCTTTCACACCATACACTTTCACTAACATTTCATGTGTCTCTGTAGCCGTTTTGCCTAATTTGAAGCAAAACTTGATGTTCACGCTTTGCTCCATTTCGCAGTGACACTCCTTCTCATACTGACTGTGTTGCATTGTTTGTTGCGCGCACTTCCGTTTAGCTGTCTCGATTTCCATGTTAGGGGCCACTAGTTGGCAAGTCTCTAACTACTTCTGCGTGAGCGCAACATCCTAACCAGCACGGTTATTCAACTATGGGACCATTCACCGAACTTTTCAGACGCACCTTGTATAAACCTTCGGAAGTCTCATGATTTCCATTTCAATGTTTTAACCAGAACAGAGTTACATAAGTGGCATCACTCTGTTGATATCAGGAAAGTATGATGAACAGGAGCAAGACACTACGAATTTGAGATGGAGAGCACATTCCTTAAATTAAATAAATTAAAAATATAATTATTTAGGTATAATATAGTATAAAAATTTAATTATAAACACGCAGTTTTAATAAATCTGTACTATGTATCTATTAATATTAAACTATTTTTAGGGATTTGGTATACCCTATGATAGACGTCCCATGGTAAGTACCATTTTTCATATATTAAGTTGTTTACATTAGAAATTACCGTATATTTTTGAGATATTTATCTATCCAAAGATATATAATAAGTAAATAATATAATAAGTTATGCAACTCATTGCAGAATTATATATATAGTAATTATATACTTTTTATTTCGTCTACTATACTTTAATTTATTAATTTAATCTTTATTATATTTATAGCCAACCCCTGGAGGTGGAGGTTTTACGGTAAATAGACATACCTATTATTATTCTATAATATTTTTTTTTTTGTTTATATCTTAGTGTATAGTTATACATCTAAATCGAAATATTAATCTAAATTGTGATAAAATTTGCTACCCGTATTGAGTTATTTAGAATGTTATCATTATTTATTATTAGTAATAACATATATTTAAGTAGTAACTTCTTACACGCTTCACTTCAACTAAAAAATAAGCAAGTAAAAATTCTAAAAATTATATTATCGTAGCATTGTATTGTACAGTACATACCTTAGACTATAATTACACAGAGAACAAACTACGTAACTATATAAAACTACGAAACTAGGTCATATGTAAGTAACATTACGTTAGATTTTAAGTAAATTAATTTATTTTCAAATACAGTAATTGCATTACAGTATTATACATCATGAAACTTTAAATGTATAGCGCTTAATGTGCCCAAAACACAAAACAAACCATTTTCTGGATTATGCCGAATTTATTTTATCGAAAAGACCCATTGAGTTCGGATTATCGAGTTTCCACTGTTATTAGAGAGTAAACAAGTGCACTTGTTCTAATATTACGAGTCGAAAACAAACCATAATTATTTAAAAGGAGTTTTTTAAATCGAATTTTAAGAATTATACCTGTTGTTAATTGCACCATTTCATGTACAGTACACTTCATTTATCTGTACAGACCTAGAATTGAATACAAGCTGCTGCTCTCGTTATTAGGCTATAGCTTAAGGCCTGGCATTTTTGCATATTCGGGTAGTAAGTTCTGTTATGTCATACAGTACAACAATAACATGTTTGAATCCAGCCCTGCATGTGTACTTAACATTCAACTTAATTTATTTTCATTAGATAACATTTTCTTTTTTCATTTAATTATAACATATACTGGATAGAAAATAATGATTTCACAATTAAATAAACATTATAGTGGTGTCTCGTATTTCGAATTTAATTCATTTCAGGAGGCCGTTCGAACTATGAATTAATTTTTCTTATTAGAAATAATAGAAACTGAGTTAACTCATTCCTAGACCTTAAACAATAAGCTTAAAAAGCATAATTTAAGATAAAAATAATACAATTAAATGCCCTGATAATAAAAAATAAAACATAAAATCAATAAATAAAACACATAAATACTGTATATGAACTGAAAATTGCATTGATTTGATATTCAATATAAAATGAGTTTTACTAAATTTATATTTAACGTTTTTTAGGGATACCCTGAACCAGGAAGAAATATTTGTCCTACTTTAGTAAGTATTTTCATGTGTCTTAAATTGCGTGCTGTGTTAATTGTGCAACTTATTTATTATTGCTGATTTCTTATATTTTAACAAGTGTAAGTTTCAAGATATATATAGATTTTGGAAAAGACGAATTGAATGAAATATACATTCATCTTTCTGCCCTTTTCACACCTAAGGTAGCCTTTTTAATCATACCTGTTAAGGATTCATTGGTGCATACAATGGGGCCGCTGGAGGGTGTGGGACGGGACAGACCACTACTTGAAAAATTCATGTGATTTTCGAGACAAACAACACTCCAGGTCTCCTTCCTTCACTAGCTAGACGAACTGAATAGGATATGTTAAACAGGACCTTCTTCGTACCTACATTCTTTACGTTAGCTTGGT
>NW_019385342.1:0-4665 GCF_000671375.1 Centruroides sculpturatus | reverse complement strand
TTAAAAATTATTTTTTTATTTTGTACAAACAAAATAAATATATTGAAAAATATAAAAACAATAAAAAATTATACTTCAGAAGTTAATTTAGTATCAAAAACGTAAAATATTTCAGTAGCCGAAGACATAGCCAAAGATTACAGCGCCACAGCACTGGCGAAAATTTAAATTTGTCGACTGGAATTCCTTCGGATAACCGACGTCTCGGATAACCGACCTTCGGATAAACGACGCTCTACTGTAATATAAAATGTAGTTAAATTTACTTTTATTGGAAATTTCTTGGTTACGTTGAAGTAATCATTCATGGATAAGCATAGAGATACTTTACCAAATCTTTTCATAAAATTCAACATCTGTACAATAATTGTATAATTGATTGTCATTACTGTATCTAAATCTTAAAAAAATTAACAGTTATTAATAAAAATATCAAATTTTAAATACTTTACCTTTAATTTCTGTTCTAAACTCAGATCGCAATCAGCGAATCTTCTTATATCTTGAAAGGATGTTTGCATCTGAAAGAGAAAAACAAAGAGAAACATTTGATTAAATTTATAAATGAACTTATTTTCATTTTACTAAAATTCTTACGTTTGACGTGAAAACAGACATCAAGAATCCAAATAAAATGCATACAATAGTTGTTACAGCACAAATAATTACAATAAAGAGTTTCAATATGAATTTCACTTTCGAGAACATAGCAATAAAATAAAATAGACACGTTTCTGTTAATAATGTAGCATACAAAATCGTTAATACATAATTTAATGTTCCGTTGAATTGATTGGTGTAAGTCCAAATTTCATGGTGTTGTATCATAATTTCTTCTAATTCAAGTTCCAAGTTCGGATCATATCTTCGTAATAAGTACAGTTCTTCCGATACTTTCTGGAATGCTTTTGATAAAATAACAGTAATCATGAAAAGAAAGAACATAAGATAAAATAAACCTCCAATGAGGAAAACCGTCCATATTCCAGCTTCGATGCTACAGAAAAGTGCTTCGAATTTGAACAATTCTCTTTTGTTTAAATCGTGATAAACGAAAAATACATTAAAGAACTGAAGCCATAACGTAAAAATTATTGTCAATATCATTGTGGCAATTCCTGTATAATTAATAATAGAAAGCAACTGATTTTCGCAAAAGTAATTTGAATTTCTTAGTTTTATTTTTGTGTTTAATTTTACTCGTCTGATGATGCTGAATATTATGGCAAATACTAAAGAAAGTAGACAGACGCTTACTTTGACATATATGTCGTTTTCGACGATCGAATACCAAGAGACACAGGGCGTTTTACTTGACACAAAAGGAATTATCATACAAAATGTAAGAAAGAAATGTATCCAGTACATACATTCGATCGAAGATAAATAAATTTTCGTTAGAAGATTGAGTAAATAATTGTTGTATCTTGTCACGAATGCACAAGGATTGAAAAAATGCCAACCGTAAATTATTGATATTGAGGTAAACGATGAAAGAATACATTTTAGACACATCTCGTGTTGCAACTTTACAATTCGAGGCGTTATACTTGAAGTTTGCATTATGTTTTCTATAAAAAAATGTAATAATCTTCCAAGTTAGCTATGTAACAACGGTTATCTTTTTACTTTAAAACAATTATTGTAAAGAAAAAAGTTTAATGTAAAATATAAGATAATGTTATTGCTTATTTTAATTCATGAACTACTCATATTCAGCTGTTAACTTTAACTGATTCTCTTAAACAAAAGAACTTTAAAAATTCAATTTATGAAACTGAAAAATGCCACTGAAAAATTTTAAAAGCACCATAAATCTAAAGATGATAGTGCAAGATGATCAATACGATTAAGAATTACTGCAGATAAGAATGTCGAATGGAAGTTTTCGCTTTTAAAATTCGTGAAATAACTACATCAGTAATTTCTTAAATGGTAAAGTATACTGCAGATATGGTATTTTCGTAATTTCTGAATATAAAAGCATTACCGTTATGGATCATTATACTTCCTAAAAATAGTCTTACAAGACACATTCTGCTCTCTTTTTCACAGTTATAATTTTCATAATATGTAATGTATGCGCGGTGGCATTAATTTAACAGCTTACCAAATATCTTGTCGCAGTATCAACAGCCTGATGTTACTACTTATTGGGTTGCAATTTGAAAAAAATTATAGATCTATAAATCACCACTGTGGTCTGTTCGGGTGTCTGTCTTTTCAGAATCTCGAGAAAGCTGTTAGATAGATAAATGTAGAAACCAGATATGAAAACCATAATAGAAGAAGACCCCAATTACTGTATATAATTACGTTATTTGTTACTGTATATACGCAGATACGTTATTTGAATTTAAAAATTTTCCCCCGAAAGGTGTTAGATAGATGACCGGCGGAACTCTATTGTTACAGAAAACGTATGGTATACAGGGGCAAGCCAGTACTAGTTCAAAGTGAAAAGTAAATATTTTATGTTAAATAAATTAAAATCATGATTAAAAACTGTAACCTGGCGATATTACTATAAATAATTTTTCGTTTACTATTATTTTATTTCATCTCAAAGAAAAGAAAGAATAGTTAAAAAACTTTCTGGTTATGAATTTAACAAAAGAGGAAAGGCGCAGTTACACATTTGTAATACAGTGTAAACCAGGTTTACATAATGAACACGCGTAAATGCTGTATATTATGTTAGTCAAAAAACAATGCTTATTACTGTATGTGTGTTGTTTAAGCGCAATTTCTGTAAAAATTGTTTTCGTTTTCGACTTTCAGAATCTTTAAAACATTTTTGTGTTTACTCGAGAATCTTAAGTTAAAATTAGTGGATGACATTTGTTTATTGTATATACAGTCGACCCCCCTATAAGATCATAGATACGTTCCATTCTTTAGGAATCCGATTTTTTACGAGTCCTTCCAATCACAGCCCGACACGTGTGAAGTTTACGGACTACGGCTGATTGAAAGATTTTCTTCCATAAAATTAATCGATTCTAGACTAATCCGACTCAAAATTTCCAAAATACGTATATATTTTTTGGGAATAATCCGTATAAACTACGCTATAAACAAAAAATTGTAGGATTACTTACCGAGTGTGCACCGTTCGACTACGCCGTTGCTCAAGCTTGTTTTCGTCGCGGAACAGCGCACGAAACGGCGGCCGCGATTTCTAATAACGAATTTTTCGCAGAAAAATAACTTGACCTTTGGAGACATCATTAATATAAATAATTTTTATGGCCGTTGAATAAGAAGTGTTTCTTTCACAAGAAATGTATAAAATTAGTGCTGTATTAGACTTACGGTACCTAATTTACATACTGTACAGATGATAATAAACTGAACTTACTAGCCTAAAATCTCCGTAGCGTGTTGCCAGGCGGCAGAAAGCATATATATAATTATAATAAAGTTACAATAAATTAAGTTAATATATAATTATATATACAGTACCTAATTTATATATAATTAATATATAATTATATGTACAGTACCTAATTTATATATAATTTATATATAATACTGTACAGACGATAGCAAATTCTCCGTAGCGTGGCACTTGACGGCGGAAAATAGTTCGGCTGCCCGATGACGTTTCACGTAATTATAAGAGTTTTTTTTACAATTTTTTACGGATACCGTCGCAATTTTTTCGCAGTTTTATAGGAATCGTAATTATAGGAACCGGTTTTATAGGGGGTCTACTGTAATACTTTAGACGATCGAATTATGAGTCTAACTTGTAATCGCTCAAAACTAACAGAGAAGGCTCCGGTGGAGAGCTCATCCAGATACCGATACCACTGAGGGTTAGATGGGAAATTAGCAGAAAATTTCTATTTTCTTCATTCGAATTGGTTTTTCGGAAAACCCTATTACTTTGCTCGTTATTGTGGTGTTTGGCATGATAAGAAAAAACAGTTCAGTTACCTTTTTAAATAAAATTTATTTTTACTTACAGCTAAAATCAGCATCATTCTCCGGACACTTATTTTGGTAACCATTAAAACGGGGTAGGTATATAGACAAATAAACAAATTTGTTATGTCCTTCTAATCCGACATTCACTAGAAGTCAAGAACTACTCAAAAGACAATTTTAATTCACAGATCTTTTATTTCGACAAAAAATGAGAAAGTTTAGGAATAAATTTGTTTATTTGCCCATAAACTTTTTAGTGGTTACCAAATTAAAACTTATTTTCACACACCGATTCAATAACTAATATTTACCATGTAATCCTGATTTACTCTATATTAAATATACATGTATAATTTAAACCTATTTACATGGACATATTCTGAGTTGAATTTTAGACTAAAACTGATCGTTGAACTGACATAGAAAAGATTGAAGAGCAGATTAATCTTGCATCGGAAGAAGTTAACGTTTATGTACAGTTTTGCTATGTGTCTGTCTTCTATACTCTATGGTCTATCGTTTTTATGAGTAAATTCTCAGAGAAATCACGACGTCAGGTATTTAAATATTGTATTAAGCTGAATAAAACAAATTTAGAAAAAATACTCCAAAGACCTCATTAAAATTACATTCCAGTGTATAAAGATCACTTTGAAAATCAAATAATAGCAGATGTTGGAAGTTCATGCACGAACAAAGAAATTATTAAAAATAATAATGTAAAATGTATAA
>NW_019385341.1:311570-317458 GCF_000671375.1 Centruroides sculpturatus | reverse complement strand
TATATTTTTTCATACATGATTCGTTATCCGAAAAATAAGTTATCCAAACCACCCCAGTCCCCAATTGATTCGGATAAACGACGCTCTACTGTACATCTGAAAATAACCATTGATGCTATTTTTTTATGAATAGGCTATTTCATATTATAAAAAAAATTAGTTAATCTTCAACATTTTGTGATAGTCATTAAAAGTAACAAATTCATGTACATGTTAAAGTTTATTTTTGAAATGTCATTCAATGTTACAACCTTATAATTAATAAAATATCTGACAATATATTCTATTAAATGATGAAATTTAATAGAATAGAATTTAATTTAATGATGAAATTTATATTATTTCTAAGAAATATTTATATTTAAAATAAAAATATTGTTTAATTCTCTGTTTATATAGAGCAAGAAGATTTGATAACAACAGAAGTCCATCATCCTGATGGAATTGCCATTGATTGGATTGCACGTAATTTGTATTGGACTGATACTGGAACTGATAGAATTGAAGTTTCTAGACTTAATGGAACATCTCGGAAAATTTTAATTACTGAAAATCTTGATGAACCAAGAGCCATTGTGCTTGATCCAGTTGAGGGGTAAGTTGTTGCTATTATATATCTTTAATATTTAAAACAGAGCTAAACTTACATTATTTAAATATCTTTTAGATTAATTTTAACAGTTTTTTAGTTTAATGTTATGATTTAATCTTAATTTTTTGTATAATAATTATAATGTACTTTTAAGACAAATGATGTACTGGATTTTTTCTGAAATATATCTCTTATCCTTGGTATGGGTAATCAAATCCATACTAAATTTTATACCAAGTCCCAAGTTATTTGACAGACTAGGTTTTATTTTATAAAACAAATAATAATAATGTTTATATATTTGTAAAAATATTTTCAATATAATTTAATATAAAGAGAATCAAAAGAAAATACTACATATTGAAATTTTATTTGCAAAATTATTAATTTGAAAGATTTAGTCAAAAATATTAATAATCCAAAATTCATACTTTAATTTCCTGCACAGTGCATATAACCTGCACCAGCATATATACTCCACAGAAAATTGTTAGAGTGAAATTAATTCTTTACATAGTCTACCACTACTGTTTGAATTTACTGTTGGAAATGTGACATTTAACTAATATGCAATTTGGAAGCTATAACCTTAAATATTCTAGTTTTTCTCCTGTTCTTTCACTTCATTTTCATTACAAGTTCATTGTAAATGTAATTAACTTATAAAATAAGTGAAGTGCAAAGAGCTATTTGTGATAGAGCTAAATAAACTGCATTGTGTTGAAAAACAAAGTGACTTCCAAATGACAACTTTTTTCATTATATGAGGGCTGTTCAAAAAGTATCAGACCTTTGGTTGGCAAAAATACATTTATTGATTTTGAGGTACAAAATCCTAATCCCCTTCAAAGTAGTCTCCTTGGTAGTGTATACACTTCTCCCAGTGTTCCTGCCATTGCTGGAAACACTGCTGGAACGNATGTGGCAGTCTTTGAAGCATATCAACTATGCAAAAAGAGGGCTAAATGTACTCAATGTTAACAGTAAATGCTGTTTTATTATATCGATATTCCACACTAAAAAATGTGAGGGTCAGGGAATTTGGACAAAGTTGGTCAGGGAATTCAAAACAAAAATTTGAGTAGGAACCCTGTATTTATGATGACTTATCTCACAGAGAGATCAATCAACTATCTAACTTAATCTAAATCAACCTATACATGTGAGAGAGAGTTTACATCAATCTAACATTTTATATTACCTTCACAGTATGAAGCTTATTCTTTTCTTCGATTATTTTTCCATTTGGGATATGGGAGAAGTTTGGAATCGCAGCATTTGTGTGTGCACTATTAAAATATAGCAGACTTCTTAGGCAGCTGTTCTCTATACTCTTTGGTAATCTTCCCTTCTTGCTAGACTACTTCCTATGGCATGTTTGTACTTCGTTGAACTGCTTCGAATGGCAGGAAAAAGCCCTTTTTATTGCAGCTTCTTCAGATGGCCAAGTAACATGTGCAAAGGCTGCATCTGAATCATCTTGCAAGTCAGTCGTCTAAAGGAAGTTCAACTTCCCTCCATGAGGAAGTGAGCTACAGCAGTTTCCTTTAGAATTTTTACAAAATTTTCATTTAAAAACTTATAAAGGTTTTCTAAATAAATATCAACTTATTTATTTTTGATTAAATAAAAGGAGGGTATTTGAATTCTCACATTGTTCTTGAACCTTAAGCCAAGAATGTAGAGAACTATATACACATGAATATCTCATTTAATTGCAATTTGCTATTGCCCATAGAAATAACTGTATGAATGATTTGAATTTATATATCATTATTATAGAATATATGTAATAATACATGTAAATATAATTTTATGAAAGATTGATTAAATGACTGAGAGACTTTTAGAATTTTTATTTTATAACTTTATTTTCTTAAAGAAAATTATTTTACATTTTCTAATTATACTGGGATAATGCTTTGAATATAACGTTTAAATCCAGACTTTTGTAACTTAAGTTATAATAACCACAATACTGATATTCATATTACCGAAATAACTAACTGAAACCTGTTTAACAACAATTCTATCTAAAATTAAAATGTCAAATAAGCTGTGAAAATAATAAAATTGGATTACTACTATATTTTACAATTATTTTATTTCTGAATTTTTAGAATAATGGAAAATCTTAAATTGAAAGATTTGAGATTAATATTGATCTATTTAATTTTTATTGATTAATACTATGATATTAAATTTCAGGTCCACAAGAAATTCTACTTCTTGCTAGAAGAACTGATATAAGAAGAATATCTTTGGATACTCCTGATTATACTGATGTTGTGTTACAATTACAAGGGATTCGTCACACTATTGCAGTAGATTATGATCCAGAAGAACATAAGATATATTGGACAGATGACGAAACCCAAATGATAAGAAGAGCTTATCTGAATGGAAGTGGTAAGTTTTATAGAATAAAATTAAAGAAAAAACTTTTAAAATGAAGTTTTATAGAAGTTTTTGATAACTAAGATGCTAAATTATGTAAGGATGCCTATGAAGTAATTAATTAATTAGTTACTTTATTAATATATCTGTTCAGAAATAAAACTAACACCAGGCAAATTAGTAACTTAAACAATTCAAAGGTGAGACACTAGAGATGTCAATAGTTCAGATTTCACTAATTTTTGAAAGACCTGGAGATTTTAATTTATTATCTAGTAATTGATATGCTAGTAACTTTTAATCCTTGGAATTGAATTGACAAATCAAAAATTAAACAAAAATAATCACAAACTAGAAAGAATTGGCCTTTCTTTTTTGGGAAATCTAGTCTGACAGATTTATTTTTTCCTAATGTTTATATCTGTGGATTTACCAGAACTACTGACTGTCATTAAGAATAGAACAAAACTTTACTTGAAGAAATTACAAGATCTATCAAAAGAACTGACTTATTTTCTGAGGTAATTATATACTGAGAGAGAGTCTTTAACCCTATTAAATCTGTTTCTACCATGGCTATTGCAATGCAATGCTTCTTATTAGATTTTCTGGTTATCATATTGATATATCAGCATGCAAATTGACCTCAAGATTTTCAATTTAAAAGTTTGGTTTATGAGGGGATGGCATGACGTTGGGGTTACTGATTTTGATTAAACTCAGTGAGGTTATAGTGCATCTCTTGATTGACATGTGCCAAACAGTAAAGTGCAATACTCAAACTTAAAGGAGAAAATTGAGGTTGAAAAGTGCAAATCACTTAAAACCTTTAGAATTTCTGTCATTTGTAGAGTACTTGGTGGCTTGGTGGGGCGGACCTGTTTCATAATCATGAGGTTTGTGTTTCAACTCTTGGTGGTATGTCTGTATTTTTTTTACACAAAATTATAAGTCATAATTCTTGGTATTTTTAAATTTGTGCCATGATGACATGTGCCAACCTTACTGCTTGGCACATGTCAGTTGTTGGGATAAGCTATAACCTCATCGAGTTTGATCAAAATTAGTGACCCCAATGTCATGCTATCTCCTCATTAGATTTATAGCTGTTATACAGGGTGATTTCAAAACAGACTTTACAACCATGAAAGTGCTATGAATTTTAATCAAATGATTTATAGAATCAGCTGAGGTGTTAATTGATAGCAAAACACTCAAGTTAAATAGTGAACAATCAGTTTGATTTGATGTGAATATGCAAGAAGTTTGACTATCAGCGGAGACGAAATATATTTTATTGTTTTGTATGGGTTATTCATGCATTCTAAATAATTCTTTTGTACATAATGATCAGCAGCCATGATTACATTATTAAGTCTTGATCATGTAAAGGAACTTACATAAAATTCTCTCTTGATTTGCTAGAATACAGTGTAGCGTCGTTTATCCTAAAGCTGGTTATCCGAAACGTCCGTTATCCGAAAGCATTCCAGTCAGCAAATTTAAATTTTCGCTAGTGCTGTGGCGCTGCAATCTTCGGCTATTTCTCGGGCTACTCAAATATTTTATGTTTTCAGGCCTCGGAGTCACTCACTTTTCTCACTTGTACTCACTTTTCTGAAGTATCCTCACTTTTCTCACTTTTCAGGTCATTTTCTCACTTTTCTCACTTTTTTGGTCATTTTCACGTGCTTAAGATGTGGGACAAATCAAAAATAATTTTAAAGACAAACTATCTGCCTAATTATCGGACTATCGGAATAGAATTTTCTGGAAGAAAATACGCAGCCCTGAGCGGGACTTAAAATTGCAACTGTTACTCAGTGTTGTTAGGTTATAGGAAACAAAAATTTATTTCACGTATGTAAAAATATCCTTTATGAACTTAAAAAAATCCCTGTCATTACAAATTCAGAAGCCAGTGTTGAGTAAAGTTATGTACTCATGCCATATTTTCATTATTTGCCAAAATCTACCTCTTCCGAATTACATTTCCTTGTACGGAATTTAAAAATAAGTATTCTAAGCATCCCTGCGTTTTTTGCTGTTTTCTAAGAAAATCCCTCTGTAGGGAAAAAAAAACACTAGGTGGAGGGATTACCCTCTCAAGCTGACAACACTGCTGCTGCTTTTAAATTCAAAATATATAATTATTAAAATTAACACAAGATAATAGCGTAACCTCCTACCACTAGACAAATTATTTTGTTTCTGACCATTTAGTTATCCTTGTTACAGCCCAATAATTTGGCAGATTATTTGATTTTAATTAACAATCGGGTTATGGAGTTGTTTACAAAAATATTTTTTTACTTGATTTATCTTTAAATAATTTCATAAACTTGAGTTAAATAATGATTTCATAGCATATTGTTAACGTTAAATCACATCTATATCTTCCTAAATGTATGTTTAAATTGATTATAAGTATAATTATTCCATGTAGTAAGTATTTTCATAAAATGTGTGATTACTTGTGAAATATCCATTTTTTAATCTTTTTTCTTATGCTGATTATAATTGTGCATTAATTGAGAGACTGAAAAAGTAAACGAAAAGAGACTGAAAATGTAAATTCATGTTTACATATAAAATTTACCAAATAAAAGATTCGAAGTGTTGTAAAAAGTACAGCACGTGATTGCTTGTGAGAAAAATTTTCACAAGCTTTCCAAAAGGTTAATAACGTTGTAATTATGTCATTTTTATTCATCTGCAGGAAAAAGTTCCTTGTTATTTATGAAATCATTAATAAAATATTTTACTTATATTATTTGAAATATATTTATTTCAGATTTATTATTTTATTTTGAAATCAATATTTACACATCTCAAAGCATTAAAAAATAAACAGTTTCTGATAATGATAAATATTCCAGTATAGCCAAAATAGTGAAAT
>NW_019385341.1:225199-309676 GCF_000671375.1 Centruroides sculpturatus | reverse complement strand
ATTTTTTTATTGTTTTTATATTTTTCAATAAATTTATTTTGTTTGTACAAAATAAAAAAATAATTTTTAATGATACAATAGTCTTCGTTAGGCTTAACATCGATGAAAATTCAACGCGAAGCGACACGCAACGGAGAGAAATTTCAACATGGAATAAATTAATATATTTTTTCATACATGATTCGTTATCCGAAAAATAAGTTATCCAAACCACCCCAGTCCCCAATTGATTCGGATAAACGACGCTCTACTGTACATCTGAAAATAACCATTGATGCTATTTTTTTATGAATAGGCTATTTCATATTATAAAAAAAATTAGTTAATCTTCAACATTTTGTGATAGTCATTAAAAGTAACAAATTCATGTACATGTTAAAGTTTATTTTTGAAATGTCATTCAATGTTACAACCTTATAATTAATAAAATATCTGACAATATATTCTATTAAATGATGAAATTTAATAGAATAGAATTTAATTTAATGATGAAATTTATATTATTTCTAAGAAATATTTATATTTAAAATAAAAATATTGTTTAATTCTCTGTTTATATAGAGCAAGAAGATTTGATAACAACAGAAGTCCATCATCCTGATGGAATTGCCATTGATTGGATTGCACGTAATTTGTATTGGACTGATACTGGAACTGATAGAATTGAAGTTTCTAGACTTAATGGAACATCTCGGAAAATTTTAATTACTGAAAATCTTGATGAACCAAGAGCCATTGTGCTTGATCCAGTTGAGGGGTAAGTTGTTGCTATTATATATCTTTAATATTTAAAACAGAGCTAAACTTACATTATTTAAATATCTTTTAGATTAATTTTAACAGTTTTTTAGTTTAATGTTATGATTTAATCTTAATTTTTTGTATAATAATTATAATGTACTTTTAAGACAAATGATGTACTGGATTTTTTCTGAAATATATCTCTTATCCTTGGTATGGGTAATCAAATCCATACTAAATTTTATACCAAGTCCCAAGTTATTTGACAGACTAGGTTTTATTTTATAAAACAAATAATAATAATGTTTATATATTTGTAAAAATATTTTCAATATAATTTAATATAAAGAGAATCAAAAGAAAATACTACATATTGAAATTTTATTTGCAAAATTATTAATTTGAAAGATTTAGTCAAAAATATTAATAATCCAAAATTCATACTTTAATTTCCTGCACAGTGCATATAACCTGCACCAGCATATATACTCCACAGAAAATTGTTAGAGTGAAATTAATTCTTTACATAGTCTACCACTACTGTTTGAATTTACTGTTGGAAATGTGACATTTAACTAATATGCAATTTGGAAGCTATAACCTTAAATATTCTAGTTTTTCTCCTGTTCTTTCACTTCATTTTCATTACAAGTTCATTGTAAATGTAATTAACTTATAAAATAAGTGAAGTGCAAAGAGCTATTTGTGATAGAGCTAAATAAACTGCATTGTGTTGAAAAACAAAGTGACTTCCAAATGACAACTTTTTTCATTATATGAGGGCTGTTCAAAAAGTATCAGACCTTTGGTTGGCAAAAATACATTTATTGATTTTGAGGTACAAAATCCTAATCCCCTTCAAAGTAGTCTCCTTGGTAGTGTATACACTTCTCCCAGTGTTCCTGCCATTGCTGGAAACACTGCTGGAACGCATCTTTTGGAATGGCCATCAGCTGGTCTGTCACATTCCGCACAATGTCTTTTCTCAACTAAAATCGGGTTCCTTTTAGAGGCATTTTCAGCTTGGGAATAGCCAAAAGTCACACGGAGCCATGTGGGGAGAGTACAGAACGTGATGAACCACAGGAGTGTTATGTTTGGCGACGAAAGCCCGAATCAGATGCACAGAATGGGCGGATGCGTTATCACGATGGAGCTGGCAAGTTTTGATCGACCACAGATCCGGTCATTTGCATCACACAGCATCGGAAAGACGATGAAGGACCTCCTAGTATTACTCCTTTGCGATAGTTTGGCCTTGTGGTGCGTACTCACAATATACCACCCCACGAGAGTCGAAAAAACTGTCAACATGACCTTGATATTGCTGCGGACCTGCCATCCTTGTTTTTTGGCCTCGAGGATCGTCCCTGAAAGCCTGCTGAATCTTGCAAATGGTTTACACTTGGGTATCGCCAAGGTTTTTGGCAAAATTTGATGTAATATTGCTGCTCACATTGTTGAGTCATTTTCCAACTTAGTGGAATCCGACGAGAGCTCACTACATGTCCTCACTCATAGGCCGACTGCCAATGACTGATGCTTCCTGCAGGCGGGAAAAAATTCAGAGCTGTGCATGACTGTCCCATCCACAACTCCACCAAAAGAGGCCTCCCGCGCATCATTGGTTTACGCAGAAAAAATAAAAGTCTGATACTTTTTGAACAGACCTCGTATGTATAATAACAACATAATCTCAGAAAAAATTAAATAGAAAAATGTCAGTAATATCTGTATACTTTGATAATATATTGATATTTGTAGAGCCATCTAGGATTGAGGCAAATTTAAGATGACAATGTGGCTCAATGAAGAAATGATTGCTGACCAGATGTAGAGTAAATATATGATAAATAAAATATATTCCATCAACAATGTTGTGTGTTAATTTTATTAAAAAAGTTGATAGTACAATAACCAATGACAAGGGTTTCAGTCAATTGTCTAGTTCTTATTCACTGTTAGTGAAGAAACATACAAAATTGACAGCTTCTAAATATTTCTCTGTTAGTCATTATATAAAATGAAGAATTATCAGAAATTTATGAGCTTTCAAGAGGCAAGTTTTAAGCAAGAAGGTAATAATATCAATTAAAGGATGGAGTGTGATTAAGATGATTTAGACTGGCAATTTCCAACTGATGGTCCACAAAAAAATTTTGATGGTCCATGGAGAACTTTGATCAACTCAAGGTTATGCAAAGTATTACAAAAGAAATGCAAAATGCTTGGTTGCTTTTTCTCACTCATTGGGAGTTTTTTTATTCAAATCTAAAACTAAACATGTAAGGACTGTTATCAATAAATCAATAAATAATCAACAATAAATAATGTGAGTGCAATTGTTGGTCTTTGTGGAATAAGAGTCAAGAATCCATAAACTTATTTCAAACAAGCAGCTACAAACTTCACATTAATTTGTCATTATTAAATAAATTAATTTTATATTAATAAAGTAAAATGGAACTTTTATGATCATTATTCTATAGATGTTTGTATTGTTTAAAACAAAATTAATGACAGTGGTCTGTGAGGTCAGACAGGTTGTCAACTGCTGATTTAGACTACTAATTGATCTAACATGACAATGTATGTATTATTATAATAAGTACTAAATGGAGAATTTTCTGTACTTGCATAATATAAATGTTTATTTTAAATTAGAGTTGATATATAAGTAATTGAAGATAAAAATAATTTTACCAAAGTTACACAAATTACACATGTACTACATAAAAACTGAAATTTTCTTCTAAACAGTAAGTCTAAATCAAAATGCACATTTAAATTGCAGTCAATAATAATTTTCTAATAACTATTGGAGATTCTAAAATACTCATTTTTTCATTAAAAATTAAATTGAAATTAACATTATACAATCAATAAAATATGAATTATTAAATGCTTCTTTCATTTTTTGACTAAGTATAACAAAAACATTTTTTTTTAAGTGTTATATAATATGTAAGTATTATATGAAGATATTTCTAGATTGTAGAATATTTACATTTATTGATGAATATAAGTGCAGTAGCTGCAATTTCTGGACTTCTTAAATTGTTAAAATTTCTTAGTGTTAAAACATTCTTATATATAACTATTATTATTTTAATGCTTTTATATATATTTTTGTTCATTTTGTAATTGATAGGTATATGTATTGGACGGACTGGGGTTCGAAACCAATGATTGAACGAGCAGAGTTAGATGGAACGCACAGAACAACTATTATCAATACTTCTCTTGATTGGCCAAATGGATTAGCTATAGATTATGAAAAAAGGAAATTATATTGGGGAGATGCAAAATTAGATAAAATTGAGATGGCAAATTTAGATGGATCGGATAGAAGGGTGTTAGTTTCTGATCAGCTCTCTCATATATTTGGATTTAGTTTGCTTGGTAAGAAAATATTTATTTTGTAAAATTAATCAGTTATATAATGTTAAAGTTATAAATAAGAAAGTATTACTATTATACTTTCTAGAAATTGATATAAAGGAACACTTAATGTTATTACAAATGTATAACAATAAGATTTTTGTTTTACATGGGTTTGTTTTGCATATCACTAAATATCATGAAAACCAAAAGTTCACATAAATTTGTGCTTCATTTCAAGTAGTTTCAGATAATTGTCTAGACAATTATGCTGCAATTTACAATTAATAGAAACATGTTAAAATGTGTTAAAACATTTTATTTGTTTTTTTACAATAATAACAGTTTAGTTTGATATTTCTGAATATGTAAGGTAAAATTTAATTTATCATATTTAGTATACTACTAGAGAAAAATAAATGTAAACTAGGATATACATCACAATGAGTAACATTCAGTATTTCTTTGTTTGGAATGTTGGAAGATGACAAAGCACCGTTTATTGATCTAAGAGTCAGACTTAATGAATGGCCCCAGGCTTTTGCCCGTGCACGCTAAGTGACTTATTTGATAAATTTAATATTTGGACAGCCACAAATAACTATAGAAATGCCACGCAATATGCCTTTGTGGACAGAGGAGGTACCCAAACAGCACTTTTTGTTTTAATGGCATCAATTCAAGTACAATTAATCAAGAAAAGACAGATCTTTTTTTAGATCCAGAAAAAGCGTATGATTTGATTAGTATAAATGATTTACAGAAGAAATTGGAAAAACATAAAGCAGACGAACACTTGATAAAAATGATAGGTTTGTTGTTTGGGAGATACGAGACGATAATTAAGCAAGATAATAATATTTGGCCACCGTTTATAACATATAGAGGTCTACTACAAGGAGACCCTCTATCTCCTTATCTTTTTAATTTTTACCTATTTGACTTAAATAAATGTTTTGTAAGAGATGAAGATGGTATCCAAATAGACAATCAAACCATACACTCAATCACATACGCAGACGATATTGTATTAGTAGCTCCAACAGCTGCTGCACTTCACAGGAAAATTCAACAAATATCCGAATACTTGGAAGAGTTAAAAGTTAAAATAAACCCCAAAAAATCAGTTATAATGATTTTTCGAAACGGCAGTAATTTATCCAAAAAACACACGAGCTTTTATATCAAGAAAGAAGAAGTGAAAATAGTTAATGAAGTTAAATTCTTGGAGATAACGTTCACGCCTAATTTATCATTTGACAAACAATATAAAAGCTCAATAACAAAGGCTAAAAATTTAATAAATAATCTGATAGTGTTATTCTGCAAAGCTAAAATTAAGAATTTGAAATCCATTTTCAACTCTTTAATTCAATCATCATTAACTCGATGTGTTATGCATCTCCAATCTGGTCTACAGGTAAATTCAGTAAATTCGAAAAAATACAAAATACTTTTATTCGTAGAATTTTCNAGGGTCATAAAACCTTTTTTTTAGTTATTGGGTAGGTCCCTCTAGTGGGTCAAATTGGTATGTGTCGAGAGTATCGACAATATCTGTGTTTGTTATAATCAAATTTGACTGTAATTGAATTGCATGCGAAGTTGTTATATATAATTCTTGTATATGATTTTATATATAGGTCCAACACCATGTGATACTAATAATGGTGGCTGCTCTCATTTATGCTTAATGTCTTCTCACAGGCCATATTATTCATGTGCCTGTCCAACAGGAGTTCGTTTATTAGATGATTATAAAACTTGTGCTGATGGTGAGTAGTAAATTAAAATTTTATTTTACAATGTACTGATACAATGAATATTAAAGTTGTAACAATCAACTGTGAACAAAATATGTTTATAATAAACTGAATATTAAAATTTATATTAGAAAAGTTTACTAAAATCTTAAAATATTTATATTAGATGTTTCTAATATAAGTTTTGACATTTAATTTGGAATTTACTTTTTATAGATCAAACTTTAATTATTTGTTTTTAAGTTTTCTAATCTTCTTTATTTCACAGAAGATAGATATAACAATTTTATCTATTTATTATACATAAAATATCTATCAAAATATAATACAGTGGAGCATGACCTTTCTACTTTTATGACATTTTACAATAGTCCCAAAACACTCCTATTCCTTTCAATTATGAAATATTTCATTTAAACTTCTAAGGCTCATTAGTTTTGTTTTATATTAGTTTTATGTTATTTTCTTTCTGATGAAGATAACAGATATCACAATATTCTTTTAGAAATTCTGGTATGATTTTTAAAACACATTCTTTGTTATGTTATTACAGTTTTCTCTTCACATTCCTGCAATTCAGAGACATAAAATTGACTCCACTTGAGTACTCTATCTCAGAGTGAAGGATTAGCAGTAGACTACAGCTAATAGATATGAAGCAATTACAATTTAGGGAAAATCTACACATTTGTAGAATCATGTAAAAGCAAAAGAATGTTCCTTTAACAAAACAAGTTAATTTTAGGAAAAATTCCAGCGTACAGTTTTAACATAAACCTTGAACCAGTTTTTAATGAACATTTAAAATTTAAAAAGCAAAAATTGCAAAAGATGATTATATATATTCTATTTTCTGTAGCATTTGAGCCTTGAATAGGTAAAAATTATTTTGGAGTTTATTGCTATTAATAAGGTTCATGAACTATGTCTACTTGACCACCAAAATTTCAAAAGAATTTCCCATAACAAGATATTATTGTTTTTAATAATATAAAAAAAAAATATTAAAATAATCATTGAAAGCCATAACAAAATTGGTTTGTCATAACAACTATTAGTTCGCAATTTTGACTAAATTTCAGTTTTACATCCTTTGGTTATGTCTTTTAGGTCTAGTTGAATGGATTCCTACCTGTGTAGTGTGCTATGAAAACATTCTAAGTGTTCCACAAGATGAATAAAAATATTTATAAAAATGGTAACAATGTATTTCTGTGTGTTATTAACTAGATTTTGGAAGTTTGTTTCAGTAACCTTTCATAGAAAAAGTATGAGAGAAAACTCTATGATCAAAATGTTGATTGATTCAGTAATATATAGTAATAAAATATGTTATAAATTCAATAAGATTGGAAACCACTGGTCTAGTTCTTTGAGAAATATATAAACAGTGCTCCATTGTGTTGTTAAAATAAAATCATAAAGATTGTAAGAGCTTCTATCTTATATAACATAAATTCATATCACTAATGCAGTTATTTCTAGCAACTTCAATAATGCCATTAGATGAGATGTCTGTATATAAAAAACAATACAGATCTCATCTGTGGCTTTAAGATGATAAATTATAATCTAAATATTGTAAGTAATTACTGAAATTGTTTCTAGTTTGATGTGTATCCATGAAAAACTTTTAAACTAGTATTTAAAATTTTAATTGATCATTTATTATTGTGAGATATACAGAGGGTCACAGGTAATTTCCAATGATCACTTATCTTGCATTAGATCTTGTGATCCGACCTCCTTGTCAATGGATGACTTCCTAATATATTTTTTTTAAGACCAAGAGTCCGTAAGATCCCCCGGAGGTTGTTTTTCCTGACACCAGCCTGGTTATAGTGTTAGGCACACTTACGTCTAATTTTTAGAGGAATATTGAGTGGGAGGGACACGGGTAAGTGGAGTGGACGTAGGTGTGGATTTTAGACATTAATGAGACCATATTTAAAATAACATAACAAAATATTTAGTGAAAAGGAATGGAATAAAAATACAAATGATGAGATTACAAATATATATTATTTACAGGGTTCCTACACACCTGGAAAGTCAGGGAAAGTCAGGGATTTTCATTAGTGTTTGGAAAAGGTCAGGAAAAGTCAGGGAATCTGTCAAAAATTGTCAAAAAGTCAGGGAATTTGTCTACTTAACTGCATTGTTGATCTGGTTTGCTGAATATGGATGACCAATCACAGCCATCTGCAGGCGGCAAGAAGTAATGCTGCAATCTTTAAAACCCAAGANTTTATATAAAAAGTGAGAGAAAAATTCTGGGGGCATTTTCCTGTTTCTGAAAATTCTTCTAAGCTGTTTTATCTTTGCATTTTATTTAATTCTTGTTAAATTATGAACCAAATATTCTTGTATAAAATATAACAAAATATGATTGTTATCTTTATAAGTTATGAAAATATTGGGTAATGCATTTCACTTATTTTTATGTAAAATACAGCAAATTAATTTTTTCTTAACAAAAATAATAAGCAATGTTTTTTAATTTTTTAAAATTATTTACTTATGATTGTTATTTTCTAGGTGATTTTGTTTATTGGACTGATTGGCAGCAGAGGTCAATAGAAAGAGTTCATAAAGAAACTGGTGATATGAGAGAAACTATTATTGATCAACTTCCAGATTTAATGGGCTTAAAAGCTGTAAATATTTTTGTAAAGCATGGTAAGTTTAAAATATTTTTTCTACTGAAATATATTAAATGATACTATAAATGAGTAATGTTTGATATCATGAAATTTGCAATTCATGTAAATGATATGATATTATGGAATAATTGATAAGAGTTGATATTGTTAAAATAATCAAAGGTGGAAAACTTTGTTAGAAAGTAAAGAGACCAAATAGAAACAGTCTATTTATACTGTTTTTAGTAACACTGTTTGTCAACTGTTTCTTTTCTTTTTATTTTTCTAACCATTAAGAAATTAAAATTTTGGAAACAATTATTTTTCAAATTCAAAATTGTTTACAATTGAAAATTTTCAACTAATTAAAAGCATCATTTTAATTTCTGGACATTAAATTTGTAGGAACTCAAGGAAATCAGTTAGAAATTGTTTAACTATTGATACTGACAGGGTTCCTATACATCTGGAAAGTCAGAAAAAATTAGGGAAAGTCAGGGATTTTCATTAGTGTTCAGAAAAAGTCATGGAAAGTCATAAAAATTGTCAAAATAGTCTAAGAATTTGCCTCCTTGGCTGCCTTGTTGATTTTTTTGCTGACAATATGCTTAACTGAGTGTAACTGCCTGCAGGCAGCAAGGAGTAATGTGGTGCAATACAACTTAGGAAAAGGGGTGCAGAATTCAAGGCACAAAATTTTCCCAAAAATTTATAAAGCACAAAAAAATGATAAATAATTTTAATTTAAATGGTATAATTTATCATTTTTCATTTTAATAATTTNCAGGCAGTATTCTAAGAATGGAACTAAGTAGATATAAATTAAACACCATATTAATAAAAAGGTATATAAAATTTCTACAAAAAATTATAAATGCTGAAGATTTAACAACAAAACTACTGAATGAATTATATCAAAAATCAAAGATCACAGATTTAAAATGAAATTACAATTATCGAAGATATTTAACACATATGGATTTTCGATGAGTCTATTTATGGATCAATCATACATCAGTGAACAGCAAAATAATTTATTAATACAAAGAGTAATGGAAAACTCTATTGTCCAAGATATCGCTGACATTCAGAAACGAAACAATACAAGTTGGTATAAAATAATTTTAAATTACCCATCAAATAATAGTTATATGCTGAAAAATCTTTCATTTAATGTTAAAAAATTTTTTATACAGTTAAGACTAAACAAAAACTGGATAATTATAAATGATAAATTCCTAGACTACTCTCACACCAAATGCCCAAGTTGCAGTAAGACATTATCAAAATTTCATATTCTTTGTGAAAATTGCAGCGGAAATGAGAATATTCAAAATTCTGATATTGGTCGACTAGTTAATTGCTCTAATGAAATGGATATGTATAAGTTCCTTGACAAAGCAAACATCAATACTATCTTTAAGTTATACAATTATACGAAGCAAATTGTGAATAAAAATGTAGAATAAATAAGTAAGTGTATGTATTACATATTAGATAACTAATGTTTAATATCTATATGAAAAAGGTTCTAATGGTGGCAGACGAATATGCTGTATAAATAAATCACGTCCTTGTAACAGGCGAAAGCCTTATACAATAAATAAACTTTGAATTGAATTGAATAGAAAATTATTTATCATAACTGAAGTTCCAGACAGCTTGGTAGCCTGAATGGCCCCAGGCTTTTGCCCGTGCACGCTAAGTGACTTTCATTACAAGCATTTAGCTTTCCAAAATCTATGAGAACAATTATTTGGCATTGACAACTGTGAATTTCGCATCAATAAGCTGCCTTCACTTGTTTAATTATGTTATCAACTCAATTTCATATTTATTTTCACATTTTCATTTTGTGTCCTTCTCTGTTCTTTTTCCATTATTTACTTATGTAGGTCATTTCATTATTATCCACATTTGATATCATCACTTATCACATACTGCCATGATGCTCGTGTCTGTCCACTACAGCTGTCGAGAATTAACGCAATTGGCAAAGTGTAGTGACAGCGAGCCAATAGAGAGCAGGGTGCGTGATCCTTGCCATAATGCGGTTTGCACGCCATTTTTCGTATGTGTGTTAATCAAGCCGAATAGTTTGGTCAAATATTTGGCTATTCAGCCACACTCCTGGCCGAATATTCGGTATTCAGCCTGAGGCCGAATATACTATTCATTGCATCACTAATTATTACACATATCTATGTTTGTCTTTTAGAGGAACATAGTAATGGGAAGCTGCTGCTTTTTTTTTCTTTCTTTATTTTAATTCTCTGAATATAATTGGATAAGATGTTAAAATATTGTCTAGTCTTTCCTTAAACTTCATTGCATTGTTTTCATATTTGTAAAAGTCTGCAGTGTATGGCATTAGACATTACTTGTACAAGATTTTTCAGTTTGGATTTTTTTCTCTTGGAATTGTTTTTCTCATTTTCATCTTTATCCTCAGAATTTAAACAGGCAAGCTCCTCCAAATTGTTATTCATGAATACTATTGTCTGCCCATCAGTTATAGCAAGTCCTCAATGTTTTCCTCTTCTATGTCCTTAAATCCTTTTCTACCAATTCTCCTGGCCAACGCATTTATTTCAGCAGTGAGTTTTTTTCATGATATACAGGGTCTTTATAATTAAAGTTCCATTTTGGCCATAAAAGGAAAACTACTGGACAAAATGTTATCACACTTGGTAATAGTTCACAGTAAGTCATGGGATTTTATTCCCCTTCAAAAAATAGTTCAAAAACTCACCACCAGTGGGATTGGCACTACATGCAATATTGTTAAACAAAATAAGACATGAAGACATTAGTTGAAAATGAACAATTTGGCGGAATTGAAAAATGCGATACACCGACAAGTCCATAACATTCCTCCTGATATGCTAAGAGCTACTGTTGAGAACACAGTAATGTGATTTAACTTGCTTTGAGAAAATCATGGACACCACATTGTAACATATTTTAGAAATGATTAAAAACATTTTTAACTGATGTATTAATGTGTTATTTCATTTAACAATATTGCATACAGCACCATTTCCCACTGGTGGTGAGTTTTTGAACTATTTTTTTGGAGGGGAATAAAATCCTATGACTTACTGTGAACTATTACCAAGTGTGATAACATTTTGTCCAGTAGTTTTCCTTTTATGGCCATTTAAAAGTGGAACTTTAATTATAAAGATCCTGAACATCTAGAATTTGTTGTTCATCTGAAATTATGCTATTTACAGTCTTGGATCACAAGTTCTTCCAACATGTGGTTTACAGATGGTTACAGATTTGTTTGGTGTCCTTCAGTACCTAGCTTATTATAAAGAAGCTGTCAGCTATATTAGTGTTCAAAGCCCCAGCAGTGCAACCCATACTTCTCATAATTGTCTTTAAAGGATATGCTTATCTCTTCATTGAGCAGCTGGATAAGGAATATAGTATTAGGAAATAGGTAGACAATCTCTGCTTTGTCATTTGGAGATTCATTTTTGTCACATGTCCTGGGGTATCAAACTGACTAGTACAAAGAGGACTTTAAGTGGAAATGCCTTTTTTCCTCCAGGAATTCTTTGACTTTGGGAATAACATAGTGATGGAACCAATTCAAGTTCAACCAACTGACTGCCGAAAATCTATCGGGCTAGTTTTATGCTAATTATTAAATAAATTAATTTTATATTAATAAAGTANTTCCAGTATAGCCAAAATAGTGAAATCAGCATTCCCATGAGAGAGAGGGTCAATTTCATTCTGGGCACTTTCTCCATCAGTGTTGGAAAAAATACTTAATTCACTTTTGATTGTTAGGGAGGGACTAAACATGTATGACCAAAGCCCCACCTTGTACCTATTACAAAGGACTACTGAAATTAGCTCCCTCAGCTCATATAAATTATCAAGAATAATTGGAAAATGAAAAGAAGTTAAAACAATAAGAGAAACAGAAAAAAAGAGCACAGAAACATTTTGAAGAACAACAAAAGAAAACTGTTCGTAACATAAAGATTATACAACTGCAGCTGAGTTTAAACCAGAAAAATGTAAAAGAAAAAGAAATACTGTACATGCGACAGACCAAGTTTTGTTAGAAACAACAAACAAAACAAAACTGGAGAAGGCTATTAACAGCAAGAATGTGAATGAAGTACGAGTGATGCTTATTAGTGTTAAATGTTCAAAAGCAAGAGGAAGCGAAAAAGAAGGAATCTGAAAACATCCAGAATAATCTTAATAAAAGAACATCATCTTTCATGACTGATTATTTACAGAAGCCAAAGAGTTTTTAAGTATTCACGGTTTACTGGAANAAATTTATTTGATTGTAAGCATTTTCAGCAATTGAAACAGCTGATGCTGAACTAGGAAGTTTGAGAACAATCCTGTTAAAATAAAAATTGTCTGTCTTCATTTAAATCTGCTTTAATTTTAAATAAAGTGATCTGTATTTATAATTGTTGGTGTTTGCAAACACTCAAAGTTTTCTTATTATGTAAACTTTGAAAATGTACATTGTATATTATATTTAATATTAATAACAAAATAAACTACTTTAATTTAATAAAACATATTAATTTTAGTTTTAATAATTTCGCAATTTAAAGAATATATAACTGTTAATTAAAAATCTAACTAATTAAAAAGTTGTAGAATCAATAGCGTAAATCAAATGCTGTTTTATTTTGTCAATATGCCATACTGTAAGGGATGTGAGGGTGAGGGACTTTGTACAAAGTTAGTCAGGGTAAGTCAAGTTAAGTCAATCAAACTTTGATTGAAAACATGTATTCAAATAAATGCATGCTAACTTGAATTTAGTAATATTTTATATACTAGTGTATATTAAGTGATATTATATTAATATAAATTCATATATTACATAAAGAAATAAAATTGTTTGCTGTTTTTCTAGGTACCAATCCTTGTGCCATAAATAATGGAAATTGTAGCAACTTGTGTTTAAATAAACCCGAAAATAAATATATATGTTCTTGTCCTATGGGCTTGGAATTAGCTTCTGACCTTAGAACTTGTATTGTACCTGAAGCATTTTTGTTGTTTTCAAGGCGGGTTGATATCAGACGAATATCTTTGGAATCAAAACATAATGATGTTATTCCTATTTCGGGAATAACGGAAGCAAGTGCCTTAGATTATGATATTAATGATGATCGTATTTATTGGACAGATGTATATCAAAAAGTGAGTATATGTAATTTAAAGTCAAACCTTAATTTTGCAAATAAAGTAATATAAACTAAAATATAAGATGTAGTATTAGTTGAACAACTATGTTGTTATCAAACTTTTTTCAGAGATTATAAACTTTATTCAGTACAGTTGTAATAATTCTGTAATGACTTAATTGACTTATTACATTTATGACAAATAAGTAATTATTAAATAACTAAAAAGTAAAATAAAATAAATCCATTCAAATGGTTGAAATTTTACCAAAAAATATACATATATCTAATCTTTCTTATAGAAAGAAAATTTTCAGTTATTAGAATTGGAAAATACTGTAACAATAAATTAATGTAACCTGAAAAACTTAATTTCTATCAAAACTTATTATTGTTAACAACAAATGAACATAGGAATTTTCAAATGTGAAATAATTACTATGATAAATAGGAAAAATTTAGAAGTTATCTAAAAAGAATTTGAAAGGGAGAGAGAGAGAGAGAGGACATGTTATACTGATTAGAAATCAACACAAATATAATAAAGAAATATAGTGAAGACTATTTATTTATATAAATTTCTCTAGCTTACACTATTTATGAGTGTTATTTATGTAAATCAAATTTCAATGATGGTTGCTTCTTCTGATTGATCTTTTGAGGATTATTAAGAGTATGAAGAATGCATATAACCTCTAAATGATGATAAGTTTAGGAACTTACACATTAAATATGTAAATTATAGATATATAATAAACAATTAAAAGTTCAAATCTTACTATAAAACTTTATTATATTTCCATTGATGAGCATTAAGTTATAATTTTGATATTTGATTATTAGGAATTTAACTTTTTCAAACATTTGTTTTAGATGATGATTATAAAATATTTAGTATTGTAAATATGTAATTAAAATATACAAATAAAGAAGAAACACTCTGAAATATAAAAAATGGTAGATGTCTTTATAACTTATCCTTTTCACACACCTCAGGTGCACATGTCAGAGTTGATCTATATTTTGAGGTTCTCATCAGTATTAGTGATGTGCCAGATATCCGTATCCGCGGATATCTGAGGGAAAAAAGATCCGTATCTGTTGCTTTTTAGCGGATCTTTAATGGATCTTTTATCTTAATGAATTTCATTACTTATATGAAATTTTAAAGATAGGTAGCAATAAAATACTAATAACTTCAATTCAAATCACTTTTTATTTCTTAAAATTACATATTTGGCACATTCATATTGCAAAAATTTTATCATGCGAAATTCATTTACTATTGTAAAATATTTCCATATTATACTACTAAACTTTTTTGTCAACATTGCTTTTATTTTAATTTAACTCAACACTCTCCAAAGATACAAACATAATCTATGCTATATCCCATGTCACACTAAACTATAAACAAAAACACACTCAGTGCAAGTCAAAACACATTGCGTTACTAAAGAAAAATGTCAACTATCGATCCAAGGTCACAAGCACCGGTGCCGACTGAGTAGGAAAGTTGAGATCCATATCCATATCCATGGATCTAGACACTAATGATCCGTATCTGTATCCGTATCCGCAGATATACATTTTTAATGATCTGGCACATAACTAATCAGTATGTAAAATTACTATAAAAGTTCCTCTGATTATTGAAGTGATATATAACTTGTATCAATGCCCAATATCTACTTATATACATTTAATAATTCAAGTTCACTGTGTATAGTCCATTATCAATGACAAATTAGACATGTGAAAAGTTTCAGAATGCTGGGTTTTCCACATATTTACAGTCAATATGAAAATATATTTGAGTGTTGGCACAACCTTATTTGCAGCAGCTAAAAGCCAACAAAGAATACTTCCTGAATCATCTTGTCACCAAGAATGAATCCTGAGTGCATCATTTGACCCAGAAACAAAGGCTCAATTTAAACAATAGAAGCACAAGGTGTCTCCACTCCCAAAGAAATTTTGAACTCAGCCATTGGCCAGCAAGGTCATTGCATTGATATTTTTGAGATGCAAAAATACTGGTTATTGATTTTTTTTTTTTTCATTGGGAATGACAATCAACAGTGATTACTATATTATGTGATTATAATGTGACAATAGTGGATGCAATCAAAGAGAAATACCCAGGAAAATGGGAGAGATGAATCATCTTCCATTAAGATAATGTGCCACCATGCCTTTCAGACAATGATGAATGTACTTTTGGATGCATATACTTTTGTATATGCATCCAATGCAATATGATGGATGTACTTTTGGAAACATATGCCATATTCACTAGATGCAGCACATCAATTTCACAGCAATGAAAGGGCATCTGAAAGGACAATGTTTTTAAAATGATGACACCATGATGACAGCCATGCTGGAGTGGAGTGACAGACAGGAAAGATCTTTTTTATAATGGTTTTATGAAGTTGGAGCACTGACAAATAGGATAAGTACATCACACTTTATGGGGACTATGTAGAAAATGCAGTTAATTTATAGAAATACAACTTAACCAGAAATCCAAGTACTGTACTATGGTTCATATTTAGATTTGCTAAATATTGATTTTTAATAAGTTAAAAAATAGAGATTATAATTTATTTTTTTATAAATTGTCTCCTATTTGCTTCAAATGTGAGAAATAAACATTTATTATTTGGAAAAATTCAACAAGACAGTTACGTTTGAATTAAAATTGATATTACATTTACTAGAAAAGAGCATAGAAATCTGATTACTGTTTCAATTAGCAACATTTGAACTTTTAAATGTATTTTATTTTAATTTGATTATATAATGTGTTATTTTTATTTATTTTCTAGACAATAAATAGAGCTTTTATGAACGGTAGTAATGTTGAACATATTATTGAATTTGGGTTACAATATCCTGAAGGCATGGCAGTTGATTGGATAGCACACAATTTATATTGGACTGATATGGGGTCAAATCGTATTGAAGTTTCTCGCCTTGATGGTTCATCTAGGAAAGTGTTGCTGTGGCAGGATTTAGATGATCCAAGGTCAATAGCCCTTGATCCAAGTGATGGGTAAGTTGATCAAATAAAATATTTTAANCAAATTATTTAAATTAATTAAAATTATTTATAATTATTAATATTAATAAGAGATGGCGCCTAACGCTTACCTCTAGTACCAAATTGATTACGTAATTTATTTAATAATTAGCATAAAACTAGCCCGATAGATTTTCGGCAGTCAGTTGGTTGTAGCTATGTTATATATCGGGTTGGAGATGTTTGTATACAATTCAAGTTCTCTTGTTTCACATCTAATAAATGAGTAGCATATCAGCATAGGATTGATGCTATTAAATTTTGGTGGTTAAAGGTCAAGGGGGTGGGGAGATAATGGGAGTTGTGTGTATCTCCAGTAGGATCAGACTTAATGATGATTTTATTTGTAATTAGCATTTACAGTTTTTTTTTTTTTTTTATAAAACTCATCTCTACCCTCAAAATTAAGCATTTTAATGTTTTATAATAGTTAAAACTATAAAAAGTTAAAATAAAATATGATAACAGATGGCGTTTCCTGTTAACATTTAAAATTTTGGTAAGTTGAGCAATTCATTGATGGTTTATTTTTATGTTGCATAATGAATAACATCCTTTTTTTTGAAGTCTTTGTTGGCAACAAAAGTGATGTATGCATTGCAGCTGGTTGAGGAAGTCTGCTGCTTAAATCTGTTATAAAACATGAGGACCTTGATAGAAATCATACTAACATTCATAGGAAAGTTTTTCTTATGTTTGTCTTAAATTCAAATGAACAATGCATTATTCTCTACTTTCAAAATCACTTATAACTCTCATATTTAGCAGTATGAACTTCAACAGATGACACTGTCTCTTTGATCTCAGTTTGTTTTATTTTTTTATTATTTTTTCTGTATTATAAGGTATTTTCATTGACATCAGACATGTGAATTACAGTCATGCATGTGTGACACAAGCAGAGGGCCAGGGGTTAATCCCTCCTGATCACTTACAGTGCACAGGCTGGTAAAACCCGGTCTTGGAGTCTTTGGATGGCTAGGAGGGCAAAAAGTCAGTGGGGAGTGTGTCGGTAAGCCGGTAGGCATCCTTTCACAGACAGGAGACAGGTTTAACAAATAAACAAACCCTTTATTGAATAACTAAGCTAAGTTACAGGAAGCGAAAAGAATACTATGGTTAACTGCGATTATACTACGTTATTTACATAAAATGGGCGACTTATCTCTTAACTATGTCGCTGACCTAATTTCAGGGTGAGAGAGAGTGATTTTTACAAGTTCTAAATCCCATAAATACCTCTCAGAGTAATGGAGAGTTGGCACATCGTCTGTATGGAAGAGGTAGTCTTCTGTCCAGTGTCTTCTCCGATGGGATCCAATTCCTGTGCATGGAGATCGACTGGCACAAGTATAGAAATAACTTCCATGTGCGGACATGTGCTGAGTTTCAGGGGCTCTAGCTTTTATTTGCTTGTTGTGGGAAAGGAGTCACATGATCGTCACACGTTGACAATAACGGTGCATTCTTGACACCTATGTGTCAACTTTCCCATCTAATTGTTATAACAAACGGTGACCTCTGATATAATTCTCACCAGGAGCGTTTTTTCTGTCGGAGTTGTTTACATTTTTTTTCTGACAACTGCATTAAATTCATGGATTTCACACATGAAAGACCTTCTTGACACATGTATGTGTTGCACTTTCTCATCCAAAGTCATCACTTCTATATTGTTCTCTATCCTAGCACTTTTGAAATGTCTGGTATTCATTTAAACACAGTATTTTATGCAAAAGCATTCAGTAAATGCCCTCTTCCTGTTGTTGTTTCAGTTTTTCTGCTTATTGTCTGCATTAAAACCTTCTATGTTTACATTTTGATAATTTTTTCTCGAAGGTAAGCTATTTTATGTTGAAGTTTTTATTTTATTTTTTATATTATTTTACCATTAATAAATTTTCTAACATTTAACTTTTCTAAATTTTGTTATAAAGATACAAACTTAATAAAATAATGATGTAAGTGCAAATTTTGAATACAGTAGAGTGTCGATTATCTGAAAGTCAATTATCCGAAACGTCAATTATCCGAAAGAATTCCAGTCAGCAAATTTAAATTTTCGCCAGTGCTGTGGCACTGCAATCTTTAGCTGTCTTGGGCTACTCAAATATTTTATGTTTTTGATACTAAATTAACTTCTGAAGTATAATTTTTTATTGTTTTTATATTTTTCAATATATTTATTTTGTTTGTACAAAATAAAAAAATAACTTTTAATGATACAATAGTCTTCGTTAGGCTTAACATCGACAAAAATTCAACGTGAAGCGACACGCAATGGAGAAAAATTTCAACATGGGATAGGTTAATATATTTTTTTGTACATAATTGGTTATCCGAAATATCAATTTTCCGAACAATCCCAGTCCCCAATTGATTCAGATAATCGACACTCTATTGTATATGAAGATTTAATAAATTATCAAATAACTATATGATAATTTAAATGTAATCTGAATCAAATTTTCCTCTATCTTTATTTTTTATATAAAAAGTGAGAGAAAAATTCTGGGGGCATTTTCCTGTTTCTGAAAATTCTTCTAAGCTGTTTTATCTTTGCATTTTATTTAATTCTTGTTAAATTATGAACCAAATATTCTTGTATAAAATATAACAAAATATGATTGTTATCTTTATAAGTTATGAAAATATTGGGTAATGCATTTCACTTATTTTTATGTAAAATACAGCAAATTAATTTTTTCTTAACAAAAATAATAAGCAATGTTTTTTAATTTTTTAAAATTATTTACTTATGATTGTTATTTTCTAGGTGATTTTGTTTATTGGACTGATTGGCAGCAGAGGTCAATAGAAAGAGTTCATAAAGAAACTGGTGATATGAGAGAAACTATTATTGATCAACTTCCAGATTTAATGGGCTTAAAAGCTGTAAATATTTTTGTAAAGCATGGTAAGTTTAAAATATTTTTTCTACTGAAATATATTAAATGATACTATAAATGAGTAATGTTTGATATCATGAAATTTGCAATTCATGTAAATGATATGATATTATGGAATAATTGATAAGAGTTGATATTGTTAAAATAATCAAAGGTGGAAAACTTTGTTAGAAAGTAAAGAGACCAAATAGAAACAGTCTATTTATACTGTTTTTAGTAACACTGTTTGTCAACTGTTTCTTTTCTTTTTATTTTTCTAACCATTAAGAAATTAAAATTTTGGAAACAATTATTTTTCAAATTCAAAATTGTTTACAATTGAAAATTTTCAACTAATTAAAAGCATCATTTTAATTTCTGGACATTAAATTTGTAGGAACTCAAGGAAATCAGTTAGAAATTGTTTAACTATTGATACTGACAGGGTTCCTATACATCTGGAAAGTCAGAAAAAATTAGGGAAAGTCAGGGATTTTCATTAGTGTTCAGAAAAAGTCATGGAAAGTCATAAAAATTGTCAAAATAGTCTAAGAATTTGCCTCCTTGGCTGCCTTGTTGATTTTTTTGCTGACAATATGCTTAACTGAGTGTAACTGCCTGCAGGCAGCAAGGAGTAATGTGGTGCAATACAACTTAGGAAAAGGGGTGCAGAATTCAAGGCACAAAATTTTCCCAAAAATTTATAAAGCACAAAAAAATGATAAATAATTTTAATTTAAATGGTATAATTTATCATTTTTCATTTTAATAATTTTGATTGCATAACAAGAAACTGATTTTTTCCAGTTTATTGATATTTTTATAAAATTCAGAAAATTTATTAAGTGATAAATTTAGTAAGTATATACTTTTGTATACGATTTGTTAATGAATTATAAATAAATAAATAATTGCTTTTTTTCTTTTTTCTTCTTTTTAAAGCCACGTAGAATTATGGTTTTGGATTAATAACAAAATAAACTACTTTAATTTAATAAAACATATTAATTTTAGTTTTAATAATTTCGCAATTTAAAGAATATATAACTGTTAATTAAAAATCTAACTAATTAAAAAGTTGTAGAATCAATAGCGTAAATCAAATGCTGTTTTATTTTGTCAATATGCCATACTGTAAGGGATGTGAGGGTGAGGGACTTTGTACAAAGTTAGTCAGGGTAAGTCAAGTTAAGTCAATCAAACTTTGATTGAAAACATGTATTCAAATAAATGCATGCTAACTTGAATTTAGTAATATTTTATATACTAGTGTATATTAAGTGATATTATATTAATATAAATTCATATATTACATAAAGAAATAAAATTGTTTGCTGTTTTTCTAGGTACCAATCCTTGTGCCATAAATAATGGAAATTGTAGCAACTTGTGTTTAAATAAACCCGAAAATAAATATATATGTTCTTGTCCTATGGGCTTGGAATTAGCTTCTGACCTTAGAACTTGTATTGTACCTGAAGCATTTTTGTTGTTTTCAAGGCGGGTTGATATCAGACGAATATCTTTGGAATCAAAACATAATGATGTTATTCCTATTTCGGGAATAACGGAAGCAAGTGCCTTAGATTATGATATTAATGATGATCGTATTTATTGGACAGATGTATATCAAAAAGTGAGTATATGTAATTTAAAGTCAAACCTTAATTTTGCAAATAAAGTAATATAAACTAAAATATAAGATGTAGTATTAGTTGAACAACTATGTTGTTATCAAACTTTTTTCAGAGATTATAAACTTTATTCAGTACAGTTGTAATAATTCTGTAATGACTTAATTGACTTATTACATTTATGACAAATAAGTAATTATTAAATAACTAAAAAGTAAAATAAAATAAATCCATTCAAATGGTTGAAATTTTACCAAAAAATATACATATATCTAATCTTTCTTATAGAAAGAAAATTTTCAGTTATTAGAATTGGAAAATACTGTAACAATAAATTAATGTAACCTGAAAAACTTAATTTCTATCAAAACTTATTATTGTTAACAACAAATGAACATAGGAATTTTCAAATGTGAAATAATTACTATGATAAATAGGAAAAATTTAGAAGTTATCTAAAAAGAATTTGAAAGGGAGAGAGAGAGAGAGAGGACATGTTATACTGATTAGAAATCAACACAAATATAATAAAGAAATATAGTGAAGACTATTTATTTATATAAATTTCTCTAGCTTACACTATTTATGAGTGTTATTTATGTAAATCAAATTTCAATGATGGTTGCTTCTTCTGATTGATCTTTTGAGGATTATTAAGAGTATGAAGAATGCATATAACCTCTAAATGATGATAAGTTTAGGAACTTACACATTAAATATGTAAATTATAGATATATAATAAACAATTAAAAGTTCAAATCTTACTATAAAACTTTATTATATTTCCATTGATGAGCATTAAGTTATAATTTTGATATTTGATTATTAGGAATTTAACTTTTTCAAACATTTGTTTTAGATGTTGATTATAAAATATTTAGTATTGTAAATATGTAATTAAAATATACAAATAAAGAAGAAACACTCTGAAATATAAAAAATGGTAGATGTCTTTATAACTTATCCTTTTCACACACCTCAGGTGCACATGTCAGAGTTGATCTATATTTTGAGGTTCTCATCAGTATTAGTGATGTGCCAGATATCCGTATCCGCGGATATCTGAGGGAAAAAAGATCCGTATCTGTTGCTTTTTAGCGGATCTTTAATGGATCTTTTATCTTAATGAATTTCATTACTTATATGAAATTTTAAAGATAGGTAGCAATAAAATACTAATAACTTCAATTCAAATCACTTTTTATTTCTTAAAATTACATATTTGGCACATTCATATTGCAAAAATTTTATCATGCGAAATTCATTTACTATTGTAAAATATTTCCATATTATACTACTAAACTTTTTTGTCAACATTGCTTTTATTTTAATTTAACTCAACACTCTCCAAAGATACAAACATAATCTATGCTATATCCCATGTCACACTAAACTATAAACAAAAACACACTCAGTGCAAGTCAAAACACATTGCGTTACTAAAGAAAAATGTCAACTATCGATCCAAGGTCACAAGCACCGGTGCCGACTGAGTAGGAAAGTTGAGATCCATATCCATATCCATGGATCTAGACACTAATGATCCGTATCTGTATCCGTATCCGCAGATATACATTTTTAATGATCTGGCACATAACTAATCAGTATGTAAAATTACTATAAAAGTTCCTCTGATTATTGAAGTGATATATAACTTGTATCAATGCCCAATATCTACTTATATACATTTAATAATTCAAGTTCACTGTGTATAGTCCATTATCAATGACAAATTAGACATGTGAAAAGTTTCAGAATGCTGGGTTTTCCACATATTTACAGTCAATATGAAAATATATTTGAGTGTTGGCACAACCTTATTTGCAGCAGCTAAAAGCCAACAAAGAATACTTCCTGAATCATCTTGTCACCAAGAATGAATCCTGAGTGCATCATTTGACCCAGAAACAAAGGCTCAATTTAAACAATAGAAGCACAAGGTGTCTCCACTCCCAAAGAAATTTTGAACTCAGCCATTGGCCAGCAAGGTCATTGCATTGATATTTTTGAGATGCAAAAATACTGGTTATTGATTTTTTTTTTTTTCATTGGGAATGACAATCAACAGTGATTACTATATTATGTGATTATAATGTGACAATAGTGGATGCAATCAAAGAGAAATACCCAGGAAAATGGGAGAGATGAATCATCTTCCATTAAGATAATGTGCCACCATGCCTTTCAGACAATGATGAATGTACTTTTGGATGCATATACTTTTGTATATGCATCCAATGCAATATGATGGATGTACTTTTGGAAACATATGCCATATTCACTAGATGCAGCACATCAATTTCACAGCAATGAAAGGGCATCTGAAAGGACAATGTTTTTAAAATGATGACACCATGATGACAGCCATGCTGGAGTGGAGTGACAGACAGGAAAGATCTTTTTTATAATGGTTTTATGAAGTTGGAGCACTGACAAATAGGATAAGTACATCACACTTTATGGGGACTATGTAGAAAATGCAGTTAATTTATAGAAATACAACTTAACCAGAAATCCAAGTACTGTACTATGGTTCATATTTAGATTTGCTAAATATTGATTTTTAATAAGTTAAAAAATAGAGATTATAATTTATTTTTTTATAAATTGTCTCCTATTTGCTTCAAATGTGAGAAATAAACATTTATTATTTGGAAAAATTCAACAAGACAGTTACGTTTGAATTAAAATTGATATTACATTTACTAGAAAAGAGCATAGAAATCTGATTACTGTTTCAATTAGCAACATTTGAACTTTTAAATGTATTTTATTTTAATTTGATTATATAATGTGTTATTTTTATTTATTTTCTAGACAATAAATAGAGCTTTTATGAACGGTAGTAATGTTGAACATATTATTGAATTTGGGTTACAATATCCTGAAGGCATGGCAGTTGATTGGATAGCACACAATTTATATTGGACTGATATGGGGTCAAATCGTATTGAAGTTTCTCGCCTTGATGGTTTATCTAGGAAAGTGTTGCTGTGGCAGGATTTAGATGATCCAAGGTCAATAGCCCTTGATCCAAGTGATGGGTAAGTTGATCAAATAAAATATTTTAAAAATTTATAATATTAATAAAATGAAATATTTATTTTTCATAAATTAATAAATGATTTCAAAATATTAGTGAAGTGATGAAGTAAACTGCAAATTGATTCAATAGATTATTATGTTATTCAAGAAAACTTAATGGATAAATTAATAATAAATGTCACTACTTTTATATCATTAGAAGCAATAACAAAAAGGATTGTTTTTTCTAAATTGCAGGCCATTTTGAAATAACTACCATACTTTCATGGGGATTACTAGTGGGCTATCTGACAAATTATTATATGCCAATTTTAAATTGCAATTACAAACTCATCAAACAGTTTTTCTTTTGGGATTTAGTATATGTCTCTTTGATCCGAATTAGTAAAAACGGTAGACTTTCTCTCAGCTATAAGGTTAGGTACTCTTTTATTGCAAATCACAAATGCATTTCTGGCCTAATGAGCTCCTCTTCAGTGTAAATGCTACACGTATAAAGCATCAAAAGCAAAAAATTAATTTACAAATTTTTTCATGCGAAGAAGATTTTTACAGACAATAAATAAATTAAATTATTTTACATACCTGAGAAGACAGAGCAACGCTTTTCTAATTGTATGACTCTAACAATGGTATTTTGTATAATCCAAAAAAACACATTAATGTGTATTAAATGACACTATTACACAGGTACAGTTAAAAACCTTAATACAGTAAATATACATTATTAAGTTACACGTTATTACAATAACAATAATGGGGTATCTTCTTACTTATAACTTTACTGGTAAGGTATTTAAAACCATATCGTGTACTTTAAGACGTTATCAGAATACCTGTAATTAAAACGACAGGTTTACAAAAACATAGAACAATGATTTAATCATTTTAAAAAAGGTTCATACGTGCATCATGTTTCCATTACAGTTTATCATATTTGTTAATGTTATTGTTGTAACACATGATTTTTCTGACTTATGATGTTAGGTATTTTTTTTAAAAACCTCCATGTCATATTTTTTATTTTTCACAACCACTGTAATCACATAACAGTTTTTACAAGTTACCATTAAATGATTTAGTTAATTTTAAAAAAACAATAATACATACATAATGGCTTTTTTTTTTTACATTCATCCACAGTCTTAAAATTCTCACCTTCATACGACACTCTTATTACAATTTATTTTTTAAGTCACGCCCTTTATTACATTATGCCACTGTTCATCAATTTGCATGCCATTCGATAAATTCACTAAATTATTATTACTGATTTTTATTATTTCAATATGTTCTTTAAATTTGCATTTATATATTCCTTTTTCATAATGTAATATTTTTATGTTATTTCTGTCAATCCTGCAATTACTATTATTTGTGTGATCCAACCAAGGAGAATTGTTGTATTTTAATTCTATAGGGGTTTCATGTTCTTTAATTCTCAATTCTAATTGCCTACCTGTTTCACATATATAATTTTTTGGGTTTAGACAATCACAACTTATTTTATATACTACCCCAGATTTTTTTAATTTGTCTACCTTATTTGTATTTTATATTTTCAAAATGAATGTTGTGTGAGATTTTATTAGTTAAAGATGGGGCCAAAATTATATTATCTTCCTTTAAAATTTTACTACACTTATTATGTGTATCATTAATATGAGGGAAAGATTTATAAGTTTTATCAATTTTATATTTAGTATTAAATCTATTTTTATAATACTGTTTATGCCACTTTTTTAATTTATACATGGGGTAATTATTCAAGACATATTTTTTATCTAACTGTTTTAATTCTGTTTTGCAATCATTGTTATCAGAAGTTCTGGTATATATATATATTTTTTATATCCATCATGTATGTGTTCTTTTTTATGGTTTCAGGTGTTAAGAGTAATAATTTATGGTCTTTATTATGTTGCATGGTTTTTTATATGATTTGAATGAGAATTTATCTATTTTATTAAATATAGTAATATCTAGAAAATTTATTTGGTTGTGTTTCTCTATTTCAATCAATGTTATAGTGTTGCAACGAATAGTATATTCGGTCTCAGGCCGGATACCGAATATTCAGCCAAACTATTCGGCTTGATTAACGCACGTATGAAAATTGGTGCGCAAACCGCATTATGCCAAGGATCCTGCTCTCTATTGGCCTGTCACTACGCTTTGCCAATTGCGTTAATTCTTGGCAATTGTAGCAGACAGACAAGACTGTCATGAAAGTATGTGATAAGTGATGATATCAAATGTGGATAACAATGAAATGACCTACATGTGTAAATAACGAAAAAAGAACAGAGAAGGACCGCGAAGTGAAAATGTGAAAATAAATATGAAATTGAGTTGATAACATATTCGAACAAGTCGAATCAGCTTATTGGCGCGAAATTTGCGGCCGTTAATGCCAAACAATTGTTGTCATAGACTTTGGAAAGTTAAATGCTTGTAATGAAAGTCACTTAGCGTGCACGGGCGAAAGCCTGGGGCCGTTCGGGCTACCAAGCTGTCTCGGATCTGTGAAATCATAACTGTGACTTATACCAACGTCCTATCTGTCTCTTTTCTCCATTATCATTGGGCTGAGTCATGTAATTGTAAAATGGGAACTCTACGATGGAAAAGTGAAGAATCGAAAGTATCGTGAGCGCGTATTATGATGTATGCATAGGCATACATGGACTAGAGCAATAGAGGAAAGAGAAAGAGAAGAGCAAAGACAAGCGCTTAAAAAGGATAGGCAGGGTCAGACCTCAGATGTGCGAGGATTCTCCAACGATAGGCGTGTACGTGTGCTGATCTTTGTAATTATAAATTGTGAATACATGTGACTAATATTATTTTCTTTTTTATTTTGTGCATGTTATAGATAAATATAAACAAACAACACTAACCCAACAACATTAAATCTAAATACCAAAATGATTAATTTACTGTGCTTTTGTTATTTATTACTCCTGTTTTTAGGTATTCGGTATTTGGCCGAATAGTGATTAAATATCCGGTATTCGGCCGAATAGTGAAAAATAGGCCGAATACCGAATAGTAACCGAATATTCGTTACATCACTAATTAATATGTATGATCTATGATTAATATATCTATATCATACATATTAATACATACCTACATACAAATATGCACATGTTCCCATAATTACAATGAGAAGTACCAATTTGCTTTTGTGTGTCTTTTATCAACTTAAGTTATAATAGTTTTATTTTATAAAACAATAAGAAAAATTGATGAATTTTATTATTTCAGGTATATGTATTGGAGTGATTGGGGATCTAATCCACGTATTGAAAAATCTGCAATGGATGGATCAGACCGAACTAAGATTATTTCTAAAGTAAAAAGAGCAAATGGACTTACTATTGATTATACAGATAGAAGAATATTTTGGATTGACATTGATTCAAAGATTATTGAATCGGCAGATTTAACAGGTTACTACTTTATTACAAAATTTTGTAATATTCTAGTTTCTTTAATTGTCATCCTGTATAATAGTACAATTCTATAATATTATATTTCAATAAGTATTTTTCATTAATTATAAAATATTTTCATTTTGACAAAATTAAAACTGAATATCTGTTTGTAATTAAGAATAAAAAAAACTTTTTCAACTAATTGGTTTTTCATCAATTTTTACATTATTAATTCCTAAACTTTATTAATTTTATTTGTTCACTTTTTTGACAAATTTATATTGTTTTTTTTTATTATTTTAAATAAACTAAAGTTTAAAATATTAAGAAAATTATTTTAAAATATATTTAGGAGGAAATCGTCAACAAGTTATTCCAAAATCATTACCGAATCCCCATGCCCTGACTCAGTATCAGGGTAATATTTATTGGTCAGATTGGGATACTCGCACAATAGAAAGAGCATCAAAAATTACTGGAGAGAATCAGATACATATTCAGAAACAACTTGATTTTGTTGTGGATATTGTTGTGTATCATACCTCTAGACAGTCTGGTATGTTTAAATTTAAAACATTAAATTTTAAAAATTTGTAAGTATTTAATAATGATCAGTCATTTTTCCAATAAATAATGTACTTATTATATAACTTTATTACTTATAAATTACTTTATATTTTTAATTAATAATAATAAACATGTTAAACTTATGATTTATATTGCATATATTTTTATATTCAAAAAATAACGTCATATAGATTAGGCATTATTTCATATAAGAATATCATTATGAAGTATGTCATATTCTTGACACTTATAACATATGCTAATAATGTTATTTTATATGTCATATAAAATAAATTTTAAAATCATCATACAAAATTATTAAAATAATAATTAAATATAATGATAAAAAGCATAAATTTTTTCATTATATAATTTTTAACTGTTACAAATCTTTATGAACGTTCAATGTTTTATTTGAAATTTGATTTCTATTTAAAATTCAAAATTAAATTTATTTGATTGTAAGCATTTTCAGCAATTGAAACAGCTGATGCTGAACTAGGAAGTTTGAGAACAATCCTGTTAAAATAAAAATTGTCTGTCTTCATTTAAATCTGCTTTAATTTTAAATAAAGTGATCTGTATTTATAATTGTTGGTGTTTGCAAACACTCAAAGTTTTCTTATTATGTAAACTTTGAAAATGTACATTGTATATTATATTTAATATTAATAACAAAATAAAATAATGAAAATTATCTTAACTTTGATAACAGATAAAGAAAACTCATATTATAAATTATTTTCAGGTTGGAATCCATGTGCAGTTAATAATGGTGGATGTTCTCATCTATGTCTTGCCCTGCCAAGTAAAAGTCAACATAAATCATACAACTATTGTTGTGCCTGTCCTAGTCATTATGAATTAGCATCAGACAACAAAACTTGTTTGAGTGAGTAGATCATCAATTTTAAGTTTACATTAAGAATATTGAAACTGGGTAATAAATATCTATATTATACTACTGAAATATACATTCATTTGGGATTGAACACTTACTTTGTTCAATATCTCATGATAGCAGATTCACATTTGAATAACATTTAATGTAAAACATTGGTTGACTGTTTTGTCACAAAATAAAGAATTGTTTCATTTGTGTTTCATGTTTATCTTTTCATTTTAAATAGAGATATTCCACATAATAAATGTTCATTCTTGAGTGAATTACTCTGCATTTTCATATTTATTATGATTTGAAATAAATGCTACAAAGAAAGCAACAATTAAAAGGAATGTAATTAACATTCATTTTTAATTTCTCTTATATTATGTGTATGCATATATGTGCAGGGTGATTATAAGTAAACTGACACTACTTTAGAGATTTTACTCTAAAATTCTCTAACGTATGTCAATGAAATTATAAATTTAAGCTATTGGAAACATGGGGAAGCCATTTATGACAAAACTTTTTAGTTTTAAGTTCTCCACCAGGAATAGAAATGGCACTGTTTGAGTTTTAGTTACGTGTAAGTTATACAAATTACAAAATCAGTCCTATATTATAAAAATAGGAAATTACATTGCATGCTATTAAATCACAATCATGATTGGATAAAATGTCAAAACAGTAGCAATGCCTTGGTCATATAAATAGAATATTGATGTTTAAATGGATTGAGAAAATAACCAATATTCCAATGTCTAGAAACAATTTAAAGAATATAATTTCAAAATTTGAAATGACAAATGAAGTCCTAGTGCCAGAAAGAGAACTGCATCCTGTTGCTACAGAAGTGGTTGAAAATGTTACAAATGCTATGATGGCTAATACAGCAAATGTTCACAGCAAGAATTCAATAGCTGTGACAATTGATGTAGTGACACAGCTATTGTTGAATGTTTGCAAAATATTGTATATCATTCTCTACTGGTACCTCTACAACATTCACTTTGTGCAACAATTAATGCCTCAAGCTCCCAGCAAAGAATTGATTTTGTAAACTTTTGTACTGCAAAAATGGATGTTGATGAAATTGGCCTTGTAATGTTTCGTGAACTGATGGGAAGATCACTCCACTCTAGTAGGAGCAGTCATTACAAAAAATTGCAAAGTATGGACCTCATGCATTCACATCTTGTAGCTGAAAATCCATTGCATTCCAATTACATAGCTCTCTGGTTAGAATGACTTCTGATTTTATTTTAAAATTTTTATGTTTGAAATCAACTACTTCCCAAGACCATTAGCTTTTGTAACAAGTGATTCCTGCCTTGCAGGAGATTCAACTCTTAAGTTCCCCATCTGGCACAGCCCAGTCGAAGACCCAAGAGGCTACACCGTGAGTGAGTTCATGTCAGAACATAACCTTCAGTCTCTAAACACCAGCCACCTGCCAACCTTTTCAAGTAACAACGGGAACAGCTGGATCGATTTGTGTCTGGGTAATACTAAACTGCAAGAATTCACCATCAGCTGCCAGACTCAAGAGTGCATATCTGCCAGTGACCATGCTTACATCATTAACAAGATCTCTAGTATAAAATGCCCAGACAACCTTATAATACAAAACATCACGAATTGGGACCTCTTTCAAGAACACATCAAAGCATACTGGGACCCCCAGAGGACTGACCTCACTGGAACATCCTCAAGAAATCGACTATGCTGTTGAACAACTTCAGAACACTCTCCATACGGCCTATTATAAGACTAATAGAATTAAAACTTGCAAGCCATCTGCACCCTGGTGGAACAGAGATCTTGAAGCCCACAGGAGAAAAGTGCGAATAGCAAAACATAGGTACAGGAGAGAAACAGATTCTATCAATAAGCAAAGTCTTCATCAAATCTATCAAAGTGTGAACTGCCAGGGAGGTTGGAGGTCTCCCTTTCCGGCAACAGGTCATTAAACCTGCTCACTGTCAAGATGGCTTAAATGTTTCTTCTTCCTTATCCCGCGGTAACGGGATTTAATTGTTTGGATCGAGTGGAGGAGGGAGGAGTGCCGTCAGTAAGGTGACAAGCGATATATGAGTAAAACAGGACACCAATTTAACAAGGAAACAATGATTTATTAGCTATCTACATAGACAGTACAATAACTATTATCGAGGGGAAATTCTGAGTTCCTAAAATGCGAAGGGCCGAGAGAGAGTTCACAAAAATTTGTTCCATACCTCTTTATGTTGATAGTTTTCTTGAGGAAATTAATATTGTACGTAGGACACAATATTCGTAGGATACAAGATTCGTAGGACACAATATTTGTAAGACAAAATATTTGAGGAAATTGTAGTTGGCGGTTGATGAACAACTCCCCCGAGAGGGGGAGGCAAGCGGCTTTTATAGTTTTGTCGTGGGAGAATGGTCATGTGATTAAGTGTTGTGAGGTAAAAGGTATGTGGATGGGCCAAAGTTGTCCCTGGGCCCATGCTAACTATCAACTTTGGAGTTGGAATGTGGGATTATTTTCAAAGTGGACAATGTTTACTTTGAATGAAAGGGGAGATTGGAATTTTTCCCTTTTTCACATTAGGGTTTAGTTTAGAATTTAAAGGAAAATTTAATTGGGGGTTTAGGAAAATGCGGGATATTAATCAGAAAATTTGGTAAAAATTCCGGATTTCATAAAAGGTACTTTAGAGAATACAAAACTTTAATCAACCACACAAGAAAAAGTTATGGCAGAGCTTCTGCACTGCCTCCAATGAACTGGAACTTGGTCAACCCCATACTATACAGCTATAAAAAATAGAAAGCCGCTCACAACTCCAGCTACTATCGCAGATGACCACAACTTCACAACCGCCCCAGAAGAAACTTACAAATGCATCTTCTCGGACCTGTTTCCTCCTGACAATCCAAATACTGACACAGAATACCACAGAGAGATCAGGAATTGGAGTAAAAATACCCTATCAACAGAATATGATAGGCCTTTTACCACCCAAGAAATTATGTGACAATTCAACAAAATTAAGAAACGGAAGGCACCTGGACCAGATTCCATAGACTGGAGGATGGCCCGGTACGCATTTGAAGCCATTCCCACCACCTTCCTGGTCCTATTTAACAAGTGCTATGACTGTGGATACTTTCCAAAAAAATGGAAAGAGGCCTCGATAAAGCTAATTCTGAAAGACAAGGATTCTCCTCCCTCTGCCGCAGCTGACTACCGACCCATCTCACTCCTCTCTGTGGTTGGGAAGGTGTCGGATGCCTTAATGGCCGAAAAGATCCTCCACCATTTAAATGTTAACAACTTTCTCAACCCAAACCAATATGGATTTGTGAGAGGGTAGGCCACTCACCACGCCCTGGAAAACATCATCTCTTATGTCCAGAAGGCCAAGCAAATGGGTAAACACACAATCATGATCAGTATTGACTTCAAACACACAATCATGATCAGTATTGACTAAATCGCAGACCAGCGCACCAAACGGCGGCCGCGATTTCTGATGTTATTTTTCTGCGAAAACTTTGGAGACATCATTAATATAAATAATTTTTATGGCCGTTGAATAAGAAATGTTTCTTTCACAAGAAATGTATAAAATTACAGTGCTGTATTAGACTTACGGTACCTAATTTACATACTGTACAAATGATAGTAAACTCAACTTACTTGCCTAAACTCTCCGTAGCGTGGCGCTAGATGGCGGAAAGTATACATATAATTATAATAAAGTTACTATAAATTAAGTTAATATATAATTATATATACAGTACCTAATTTATATATAATTAATATATAATTACATGTACATTATCTAATTTATATATAATTTATATATAATACTGTACAGACGATAGTAAACTCAATTTACCCGCCTAAACTCTCCGTAGCGTGGCGCTGGATGGCGGAAAGTAGTTCGGCTGCTCGTCCGCGAAGACGAGCTGGCGATGATGTTTTACTGCATTTTACGCATCCATTTTAGTGTCTTTATACGAATATTGTCGCAATTTTTTCGCTGTGTTATAGGAATCTACGTTATAGGAACTCGCGTTATAGGGGGTCTACTGTATGTTGTAAAAATTATTCTCATTTCACTGGATACGCTTTGATATCATAATGATGTAATTGGTGCTAGAAAACTGTACTACCTCACATGCATAACATACTGTTGTAAACAATTCTTTTTGTGCATGAAAAACATGAAAACTGCTGAAAGAAATAAGTTGAGTGATTCCCATTTAACTAACATTCTTAGAATTAAGACTAGTACTATAAAAGCAGATATTGACAATATTATAAAAGGAAGGCAATGTCAGAAATCACATTAAATTTATTTTTATTTTGTGTGAGTATAATTTCTTTTTTACTATCAATAATACAATATTTTTTGTAATTATGTATATTTGTTATTAAAATTTGATATTCATATTTTTGAACTTTTAAAAAGCATATATTTATATAATGAACCTTTGTGGCCTGCTGAATGTACCTAAATTTCTAATTTGGCCAATTAGGGAAAAACATTGGACAACCCTGGTATAGAAGGTTATTTACATGCTTGTGATACCAATTATATATTATCAGATAGCAAAAGTGAAATAATGTAAACTTCAATTTCTGATTCAGAATTATTCATTATTTAAAATGTTGCTATTTTAACTGTGTCATAAGATATACTGTTGAAAGTATGGTATACAGGGTGATTATAATTAAAGTTCCACTTTGAAATGGCCATAAAATGAAAACTTTAGGACAGAATGTTATCAAACTTGGTAATAGTGTACAGGACGTCATGGGATTTTATTTCCTGTGAAAAAAAATTAATTTTGTACAAAAACTCACCACTAACTGAAAAATGGTGCTGTCTGCAATATTGTTAAATGAAATAAGACATGAAGACATCGTTGAAAATGTTTTTAATCAGTTTTAAAATGAAACTGTTTGCAGGGTTACTCCTGATATGCTAAGAGCTATTGTTGAGAACACAGTAACGCGGTGTAACTTGCTTATCAAAAATGGTGGACACCACATTGAACATGCTCTGTAACACATTTTAAAATTAATTAAAAATATTTTCAACAATGTCTTCATGTGTTATTTTGTTTAACAATATTGCAGACAGCACCATTTTTCCATTGGTGGTGAGTTTTTGAACAAAATTAATTTTTTTTTTCACAGGAAATAAAATCCCATGATGTCCTGTACACTATTACCAAGTTTGATAACATTCTGTCCTACAGTTTTCATTTTATGACCGTTTCAAAGTTCCACTTTGAAACAGCCATAAAATGAATAACCCTGTATATTTCAAGCAGTAAAATAGAAAAATAGCAATTACACTGAAATAATGTCCTTGTTGTTGACATATAAAGCTATATATTCAATAGTGTTATGTATAATATATATATTTAACATACTAGATATGTTAAAATAGAAGTATACTCTAAAGTAGGAAATTCTACAAAACAGAAGAACATGAAGACAAGTGTGAGAATATATGAAGAAAAAGATAGAGTACATTTAAAATATATCAAAAGTTTATTACACTGCCAGAACTGAATGTTTTGTTTAGGTATATACTGTTTTACTATGTACTGTCAAAAGAATTGTTTTGTATTACAAAAATCTGATTTGAAAAAAATTGAGTAATATTGTATAACAATTTATACAATATTAAATAAAACAAATAATTATAATTAAACTAATTATTTAAAAACATAAAGTTGATATAAGGTTTAAGAAATTACAAAGTAAATGTACATTGATTAAAAAAAATTATTAATTCTTTTTGCATATTTTATTTTCAGGTCCAAAGAATTTTATTTTATTTAGCCAGAAAAATAATATTGGTAGAATGATACCTGATTTGCAGAACACTCCTGAGATCATGCTTCCCATCTCTCATCTAAAACATGTGAGAGGTCTTGAATATGATTATATAGACAAATTCATTTATTGGATAGATGGCAGGTCTCAAACAATTCGAAGGGGTTATGATAATGGAACAAAGGTAAAATAAAATGTTGTATATTTTATTTATTTTATTTAAATTAGTTAAATATATTTCTGATTTGAATAGATGAGTGTTGTTGTACAAAGTCTCAATGAATTGATTCATCCAATTGATATGGCAATAGAACCATATTCTCGTAGTCTGTATTGGTCATGTGCACGACACAATGTTATTAATGTAACAAAATTAAATGGAAAAGCTATTGGAATTATCATCAGTGGTGATGATCAGAAACCAAGGCATATAGCAATTCATCCTAATAAAGGGTAAGTCATTAAAAATTTAATTATATTAGTTTGATTAAACAGTTTGATACACATATCAAATAAGAATATTTCAGTAAAAGTGATAAAATTAATCTTAAAAGCTTAAAATCAAAAAATTAATGTGGGATCCTTCCATTAAAAAAAATCAAAATTCAGCCTCTTCCATTTTATCAACTGAGGGATCCTCCTTATTTATATGGAGGGTCCTCCAAGAAGCCCCCGTTTTATCATCCAGTGATTTCAAAACAAGCTGCAAGATGATGGTGGCAGTGTGCCTGTGAGTGCCAGGATTTGGTGGTAGTTTCCAGAAGATACTGTGTGATTCAGGTTGTGGCAAGATCATGCAGTCTGTGATATATGTAGTGAGTAATGCTTGCCCATAGGCTTTGCTTACTTGTTCAAAAATTTTGTGACAATTCAATGATTTTGAGTGCCACTGATTCTATTTTCCCCTTTCTTTTTTTGATAGAAAAGTGTTGTGATGATTGTAAGCTAAATATTTTATACAAAATTATGTTAGAATATTGAACAACAGAAATGCATTTTAGGTACAATTTTGTAATAATAAATCATAATCATAATGTNGTGTATCATACCTCTAGACAGTCTGGTATGTTTAAATTTAAAACATTAAATTTTAAAAATTTGTAAGTATTTAATAATGATCAGTCATTTTTCCAATAAATAATGTACTTATTATATAACTTTATTACTTATAAATTACTTTATATTTTTAATTAATAATAATAAACATGTTAAACTTATGATTTATATTGCATATATTTTTATATTCAAAAAATAACGTCATATAGATTAGGCATTATTTCATATAAGAATATCATTATGAAGTATGTCATATTCTTGACACTTATAACATATGCTAATAATGTTATTTTATATGTCATATAAAATAAATTTTAAAATCATCATACAAAATTATTAAAATAATAATTAAATATAATGATAAAAAGCATAAATTTTTTCATTATATAATTTTTAACTGTTACAAATCTTTATGAACGTTCAATGTTTTATTTGAAATTTGATTTCTATTTAAAATTCAAAATTAAATTTATTTGATTGTAAGCATTTTCAGCAATTGAAACAGCTGATGCTGAACTAGGAAGTTTGAGAACAATCCTGTTAAAATAAAAATTGTCTGTCTTCATTTAAATCTGCTTTAATTTTAAATAAAGTGATCTGTATTTATAATTGTTGGTGTTTGCAAACACTCAAAGTTTTCTTATTATGTAAACTTTGAAAATGTACATTGTATATTATATTTAATATTAATAACAAAATAAAATAATGAAAATTATCTTAACTTTGATAACAGATAAAGAAAACTCATATTATAAATTATTTTCAGGTTGGAATCCATGTGCAGTTAATAATGGTGGATGTTCTCATCTATGTCTTGCCCTGCCAAGTAAAAGTCAACATAAATCATACAACTATTGTTGTGCCTGTCCTAGTCATTATGAATTAGCATCAGACAACAAAACTTGTTTGAGTGAGTAGATCATCAATTTTAAGTTTACATTAAGAATATTGAAACTGGGTAATAAATATCTATATTATACTACTGAAATATACATTCATTTGGGATTGAACACTTACTTTGTTCAATATCTCATGATAGCAGATTCACATTTGAATAACATTTAATGTAAAACATTGGTTGACTGTTTTGTCACAAAATAAAGAATTGTTTCATTTGTGTTTCATGTTTATCTTTTCATTTTAAATAGAGATATTCCACATAATAAATGTTCATTCTTGAGTGAATTACTCTGCATTTTCATATTTATTATGATTTGAAATAAATGCTACAAAGAAAGCAACAATTAAAAGGAATGTAATTAACATTCATTTTTAATTTCTCTTATATTATGTGTATGCATATATGTGCAGGGTGATTATAAGTAAACTGACACTACTTTAGAGATTTTACTCTAAAATTCTCTAACATATGTCAATGAAATTATAAATTTAAGCTATTGGAAACATGGGGAAGCCATTTATGACAAAACTTTTTAGTTTTAAGTTCTCCACCAGGAATAGAAATGGCACTGTTTGAGTTTTAGTTACGTGTAAGTTATACAAATTACAAAATCAGTCCTATATTATAAAAATAGGAAATTACATTGCATGCTATTAAATCACAATCATGATTGGATAAAATGTCAAAACAGTAGCAATGCCTTGGTCATATAAATAGAATATTGATGTTTAAATGGATTGAGAAAATAACCAATATTCCAATGTCTAGAAACAATTTAAAGAATATAATTTCAAAATTTGAAATGACAAATGAAGTCCTAGTGCCAGAAAGAGAACTGCATCCTGTTGCTACAGAAGTGGTTGAAAATGTTACAAATGCTATGATGGCTAATACAGCAAATGAACAACATTTTACAAATGTCACTACATCAATTGTCACAGCTATTGTTGAATGTTTGCAAAATATTGTATATCATTCTCTACTGGTACCTCTACAACATTCACTTTGTGCAACAATTAATGCCTCAAGCTCCCAGCAAAGAATTGATTTTGTAAACTTTTGTACTGCAAAAATGGATGTTGATGAAATTGGCCTTGTAATGTTTCGTGAACTGATGGGAAGATCACTCCACTCTAGTAGGAGCAGTCATTACAAAAAATTGCAAAGTATGGACCTCATGCATTCACATCTTGTAGCTGAAAATCCATTGCATTCCAATTACATAGCTCTCTGGTTAGAATGACTTCTGATTTTATTTTAAAATTTTTATGTTTGAAATCAACTACTTCCCAAGACCATTAGCTTTTGTAACAAGTGATTCCTGCCTTGCAGGAGATTCAACTCTTAAGTTCCCCATCTGGCACAGCCCAGTCGAAGACCCAAGAGGCTACACCGTGAGTGAGTTCATGTCAGAACATAACCTTCAGTCTCTAAACACCAGCCACCTGCCAACCTTTTCAAGTAACAACGGGAACAGCTGGATCGATTTGTGTCTGGGTAATACTAAACTGCAAGAATTCACCATCAGCTGCCAGACTCAAGAGTGCATATCTGCCAGTGACCATGCTTACATCATTAATAAGATCTCTAGTATAAAATGCCCAGACAACCTTATAATACAAAACATCACGAATTGGGACCTCTTTCAAGAACACATCAAAGCATACTGGGACCCCCAGAGGACTGACCTCACTGGAACATCCTCAAGAAATCGACTATGCTGTTGAACAACTTCAGAACACTCTCCATACGGCCTATTATAAGACTAATAGAATTAAAACTTGCAAGCCATCTGCACCCTGGTGGAACAGAGATCTTGAAGCCCACAGGAGAAAAGTGCGAATAGCAAAACATAGGTACAGGAGAGAAACAGATTCTATCAATAAGCAAAGTCTTCATCAAATCTATCAAAGTGTGAACTGCCAGGGAGGTTGGAGGTCTCCCTTTCCGGCAACAGGTCATTAAACCTGCTCACTGTCAAGATGGCTTAAATGTTTCTTCTTCCTTATCCCGCGGTAACGGGATTTAATTGTTTGGATCGAGTGGAGGAGGGAGGAGTGCCGTCAGTAAGGTGACAAGCGATATATGAGTAAAACAGGACACCAATTTAACAAGGAAACAATGATTTATTAGCTATCTACATAGACAGTACAATAACTATTATCGAGGGGAAATTCTGAGTTCCTAAAATGCGAAGGGCCGAGAGAGAGTTCACAAAAATTTGTTCCATACCTCTTTATGTTGATAGTTTTCTTGAGGAAATTAATATTGTACGTAGGACACAATATTCGTAGGATACAAGATTCGTAGGACACAATATTTGTAAGACAAAATATTTGAGGAAATTGTAGTTGGCGGTTGATGAACAACTCCCCCGAGAGGGGGAGGCAAGCGGCTTTTATAGTTTTGTCGTGGGAGAATGGTCATGTGATTAAGTGTTGTGAGGTAAAAGGTATGTGGATGGGCCAAAGTTGTCCCTGGGCCCATGCTAACTATCAACTTTGGAGTTGGAATGTGGGATTATTTTCAAAGTGGACAATGTTTACTTTGAATGAAAGGGGAGATTGGAATTTTTCCCTTTTTCACATTAGGGTTTAGTTTAGAATTTAAAGGAAAATTTAATTGGGGGTTTAGGAAAATGCGGGATATTAATCAGAAAATTTGGTAAAAATTCCGGATTTCATAAAAGGTACTTTAGAGAATACAAAACTTTAATCAACCACACAAGAAAAAGTTATGGCAGAGCTTCTGCACTGCCTCCAATGAACTGGAACTTGGTCAACCCCATACTATACAGCTATAAAAAATAGAAAGCCGCTCACAACTCCAGCTACTATCGCAGATGACCACAACTTCACAACCACCCCAGAAGAAACTTACAAATGCATCTTCTCGGACCTGTTTCCTCCTGACAATCCAAATACTGACACAGAATACCACAGAGAGATCAGGAATTGGAGTAAAAATACCCTATCAACAGAATATGATAGGCCTTTTACCACCCAAGAAATTATGTGACAATTCAACAAAATTAAGAAACGGAAGGCACCTGGACCAGATTCCATAGACTGGAGGATGGCCCGGTACGCATTTGAAGCCATTCCCACCACCTTCCTGGTCCTATTTAACAAGTGCTATGACTGTGGATACTTTCCAAAAAAATGGAAAGAGGCCTCGATAAAGCTAATTCTGAAAGACAAGGATTCTCCTCCCTCTGCCGCAGCTGACTACCGACCCATCTCACTCCTCTCTGTGGTTGGGAAGGTGTCGGATGCCTTAATGGCCGAAAAGATCCTCCACCATTTAAATGTTAACAACTTTCTCAACCCAAACCAATATGGATTTGTGAGAGGGAAGGCCACTCACCACGCCCTGGAAAACATCATCTCTTATGTCCAGAAGGCCAAGCAAATGGGTAAACACACAATCATGATCAGTATTGACTTCAAACACACAATCATGATCAGTATTGACTAAATCGCAGACCAGCGCACCAAACGGCGGCCGCGATTTCTGATGTTATTTTTCTGCGAAAACTTTGGAGACATCATTAATATAAATAATTTTTATGGCCGTTGAATAAGAAATGTTTCTTTCACAAGAAATGTATAAAATTACAGTGCTGTATTAGACTTACGGTACCTAATTTACATACTGTACAAATGATAGTAAACTCAACTTACTTGCCTAAACTCTCCGTAGCGTGGCGCTAGATGGCGGAAAGTATACATATAATTATAATAAAGTTACTATAAATTAAGTTAATATATAATTATATATACAGTACCTAATTTATATATAATTAATATATAATTACATGTACATTATCTAATTTATATATAATTTATATATAATACTGTACAGACGATAGTAAACTCAATTTACCCGCCTAAACTCTCCGTAGCGTGGCGCTGGATGGCGGAAAGTAGTTCGGCTGCTCGTCCGCGAAGACGAGCTGGCGATGATGTTTTACTGCATTTTACGCATCCATTTTAGTGTCTTTATACGAATATTGTCGCAATTTTTTCGCTGTGTTATAGGAATCTACGTTATAGGAACTCGCGTTATAGGGGGTCTACTGTATGTTGTAAAAATTATTCTCATTTCACTGGATACGCTTTGATATCATAATGATGTAATTGGTGCTAGAAAACTGTACTACCTCACATGCATAACATACTGTTGTAAACAATTCTTTTTGTGCATGAAAAACATGAAAACTGCTGAAAGAAATAAGTTGAGTGATTCCCATTTAACTAACATTCTTAGAATTAAGACTAGTACTATAAAAGCAGATATTGACAATATTATAAAAGGAAGGCAATGTCAGAAATCACATTAAATTTATTTTTATTTTGTGTGAGTATAATTTCTTTTTTACTATCAATAATACAATATTTTTTGTAATTATGTATATTTGTTATTAAAATTTGATATTCATATTTTTGAACTTTTAAAAAGCATATATTTATATAATGAACCTTTGTGGCCTGCTGAATGTACCTAAATTTCTAATTTGGCCAATTAGGGAAAAACATTGGACAACCCTGGTATAGAAGGTTATTTACATGCTTGTGATACCAATTATATATTATCAGATAGCAAAAGTGAAATAATGTAAACTTCAATTTCTGATTCAGAATTATTCATTATTTAAAATGTTGCTATTTTAACTGTGTCATAAGATATACTGTTGAAAGTATGGTATACAGGGTGATTATAATTAAAGTTCCACTTTGAAATGGCCATAAAATGAAAACTGTAGGACAGAATGTTATCAAACTTGGTAATAGTGTACAGGACGTCATGGGATTTTATTTCCTGTGAAAAAAAATTAATTTTGTACAAAAACTCACCACTAACTGAAAAATGGTGCTGTCTGCAATATTGTTAAATGAAATAAGACATGAAGACATCGTTGAAAATGTTTTTAATCAGTTTTAAAATGAAACTGTTTGCAGGGTTACTCCTGATATGCTAAGAGCTATTGTTGAGAACACAGTAACGCGGTGTAACTTGCTTATCAAAAATGGTGGACACCACATTGAACATGCTCTGTAACACATTTTAAAATTAATTAAAAATATTTTCAACAATGTCTTCATGTGTTATTTTGTTTAACAATATTGCAGACAGCACCATTTTTCCATTGGTGGTGAGTTTTTGAACAAAATTAATTTTTTTTTTCACAGGAAATAAAATCCCATGATGTCCTGTACACTATTACCAAGTTTGATAACATTCTGTCCTACAGTTTTCATTTTATGACCGTTTCAAAGTTCCACTTTGAAACGGCCATAAAATGAATAACCCTGTATATTTCAAGCAGTAAAATAGAAAAATAGCAATTACACTGAAATAATGTCCTTGTTGTTGACATATAAAGCTATATATTCAATAGTGTTATGTATAATATATATATTTAACATACTAGATATGTTAAAATAGAAGTATACTCTAAAGTAGGAAATTCTACAAAACAGAAGAACATGAAGACAAGTGTGAGAATATATGAAGAAAAAGATAGAGTACATTTAAAATATATCAAAAGTTTATTACACTGCCAGAACTGAATGTTTTGTTTAGGTATATACTGTTTTACTATGTACTGTCAAAAGAATTGTTTTGTATTACAAAAATCTGATTTGAAAAAAATTGAGTAATATTGTATAACAATTTATACAATATTAAATAAAACAAATAATTATAATTAAACTAATTATTTAAAAACATAAAGTTGATATAAGGTTTAAGAAATTACAAAGTAAATGTACATTGATTAAAAAAAATTATTAATTCTTTTTGCATATTTTATTTTCAGGTCCAAAGAATTTTATTTTATTTAGCCAGAAAAATAATATTGGTAGAATGATACCTGATTTGCAGAACACTCCTGAGATCATGCTTCCCATCTCTCATCTAAAACATGTGAGAGGTCTTGAATATGATTATATAGACAAATTCATTTATTGGATAGATGGCAGGTCTCAAACAATTCGAAGGGGTTATGATAATGGAACAAAGGTAAAATAAAATGTTGTATATTTTATTTATTTTATTTAAATTAGTTAAATATATTTCTGATTTGAATAGATGAGTGTTGTTGTACAAAGTCTCAATGAATTGATTCATCCAATTGATATGGCAATAGAACCATATTCTCGTAGTCTGTATTGGTCATGTGCACGACACAATGTTATTAATGTAACAAAATTAAATGGAAAAGCTATTGGAATTATCATCAGTGGTGATGATCAGAAACCAAGGCATATAGCAATTCATCCTAATAAAGGGTAAGTCATTAAAAATTTAATTATATTAGTTTGATTAAACAGTTTGATACACATATCAAATAAGAATATTTCAGTAAAAGTGATAAAATTAATCTTAAAAGCTTAAAATCAAAAAATTAATGTGGGATCCTTCCATTAAAAAAAATCAAAATTCAGCCTCTTCCATTTTATCAACTGAGGGATCCTCCTTATTTATATGGAGGGTCCTCCAAGAAGCCCCCGTTTTATCATCCAGTGATTTCAAAACAAGCTGCAAGATGATGGTGGCAGTGTGCCTGTGAGTGCCAGGATTTGGTGGTAGTTTCCAGAAGATACTGTGTGATTCAGGTTGTGGCAAGATCATGCAGTCTGTGATATATGTAGTGAGTAATGCTTGCCCATAGGCTTTGCTTACTTGTTCAAAAATTTTGTGACAATTCAATGATTTTGAGTGCCACTGATTCTATTTTCCCCTTTCTTTTTTTGATAGAAAAGTGTTGTGATGATTGTAAGCTAAATATTTTATACAAAATTATGTTAGAATATTGAACAACAGAAATGCATTTTAGGTACAATTTTGTAATAATAAATCATAATCATAATGTAATAGATTTTTATCTATTATATTATGATTATGATTTATTATTACAAAATTGTGCCTAATTGCCATTATAGATTTTGGCAACAAAACTTTGTTGAGTTAATGTGCATTAGTATATTTTTTGGTTTTTATATTTAAAGATTAATAAATCAATAAAGTGATGAAAGTTACTATATAAAAAAATTAACTGATGATTTATATATATAAAATTGCCAATTAATTTTTTTATACTTATTATTGATTATTAAAATGAAGTTAAGTATATAATAATGTAAAGAATCAATTTGAAAATCAACTGAGCTTATTTTTATATCCAAACAATAAAAAAAATGAATTCCCTTTTCCAAAATTGTATGTAATTGCTGATTTATAACTGGAAATTTTATTTTTAGCGTATTAAAATTGGCAAATATAATTTTATATTTAAACTATTTGAAGAAAACTTTCAAAACTTTTAAACAGTAAAGTTTGCATATTGACTTATCCTTATGAAATTTTTAAAGCAAAAAGTTTGTATAATACTGTGTATGTTATTGTAAGGAAAAAATTGTAAAAAATCCAGGATAAAATATATTTTTTAAAACAAATTGTAAAAATGACAAAATATTAAAGACTTATACAAATAACAGTACAGTAGAGCATTGATTATCTGAATCAATTGGAGACTGGGGTTGTTCAGAAAATCAATTTTTCGGATAATCAATTATGTACGAAGAAATATATTAACCTATCCCATGTTGAAATTCGTTCAAATCCTGGCACGTCCTTAAGTACCCTCTCACGGTCACGCCAGTGCTGACAGCTAAAACACGCACACCAACAAAAATAATATTGGAGTAGCCCAAGACATAACTAAAGATTGCTGTACCACAGCACTAGCAGAAATTTAAATTTGCCAACTGGAAAGCTTTTGGTTAATTGACGTTTCGGTTATCAACATTCAGATAATCGATGCTCTATGGTATTCTTGTAGTCATCCATGCTGCACAAGAATACTGTTATTCATATAAGTCTTTAATATTTTGTAATTTTTACAATTTGTTTTTAAAAAGAAATGTGTATGTTATATTTATAAATTATCAAAAAAATGCTTTTTTTAACATAAAAGTTTGTAGTGATGGGGAAGAAGATTAACTATAGTATAAAAATTTTCCATATTTATTAATATACCAGCAGATGAGCCCGGCGTTGCCAGGCTCATCAAAACAAAAACAAAGATTAAGATAATTAGATTATTTCGTCCTTCTATTCTAGTAGCCTGGGATGCCCCTGGTGGGCATTCTAGCAGCAACAGTGTCATTCAGTGGTATAAATAATAAATTCCTATTACAAATAAAAATATTATTATCCTGAATTTCTCATGGTGTATCCTGCTAAAATGCAGCCAAAAATGCAAAAAAACTGCATCAAATAATAATATACTGAATTTATTGTTAATTTAAATAATAGTGAGGGGCACCCCTAGTGGCCATTTTTGGCATACAGTGACAGAAAGAAAGAATCTGGTTTTTCAGCTTTATATAGTTAGATTGTATTGTATTTATCATACACATTAAAACCATGCAAACAAAGAAAAAACATTATTGAAGTGATTACAAATAAGGCAGCTTCTGAATCTTCTATCATTTTCATAAAGACATGTTTTCATCATAAAAGATTCATTCAGTTGATTAGGATAATACATGCTTTTGTGACAATGCCGAAGGGTTCCCCCCTCTATGCTTCGGCACCACAGGACCAAAGGGTCGACATTGCGTCGGTGAAGACGGCAATGACAAATTTATCACGACCGACACCACTGTCTTCTGGGTAGACACAGAGACCGTTACGTTCAAATTTATGCGCGAGCAGTTGCGTATGTGGACTCTTAGTTCCGAGATGGAGGTGTAAAGAGAGAATCAGAGGAATTACACTCTACAAATTGTCTATACATAATGCCTGTTTATTGTGCTCTTTAAGCTCTATACAATCGACTCAGTTAACATATCTACTTCCTTCCCGATTACCTGTATTTATGAGAGAGAGTTCACATTTAATTCGCGTGAGGATAAATACCTTGATATAAGTTGGAAAATAGTCGTTTAGTCCTCGAGTCTCTATGTGGCACAAAGTTCTTTTGAACGTTGATACTTCTTTAGGCAGTGATTCTCCCGAACGGCGGCGATTAGAACAGTTCCGGGTAGCGGCTAATCCGTTCACGTAAATCCACAGTTCACACCAAACTCCGGAGACTGACTCTTACGCATCGACCACTCCTTTTTATAAAGGGGGTCGTCTTTGGGTTTTTCCCACTGCCTCCGTCCAATAGTTGTTTTCTTTCATCTTTTTGTAGATTCCGGGTGACACATTGGATGTATCATCCTCAACACGGAATTAAGTTTGTGGGAAAAAAGTTTTATGTTCTTTTTAAATATCGGTTTGCTGTTTATTTCTCTAAACTGTTCCTCGAAAAAAAATATTTAACAATTTATTCCACTAAATTCGGCTCTCACACTTTAATCTAAACAAAAGTATTGTATTGACATAACTCATTTTTATATATTCAACATTATCTTTATTAAATTATACTTTTTCATCATTTTTTCAATTCATAAAAACTCTTTGGCATGATACATATGAGGTCTGCATAATTATTTTCTAAACATGTATATTAATTCTATGTTTGTGTTTGTCTTGTATATTTTATATTACAGTGTAATATTAGAATAATTTTTTCCAGGTTAATATTTTGGACAAATTTGATGCATCCTCCTAGAATTGAAAAATCAAGTTTAGATGGTTTAAATAAACAAATTATAATCAAAGATGGATTGACTCAGCCTGGAGCCTTAGCTGTAGATATAATAAATAATCTTATATTTTGGTCAGATCTGAATGCTAAAACAATTGAAACAGCTGATCTCGATGGCTCTAAAAGGTATAATTTTATTATTATTATTATTATTATTATTATTGATTTGGTATATATAAAATCCAAGTTTGATGTAATTCAGTAGTACATGTCGAAGTAATACAAATTGAACATTCGGTTGATTCCTAGCTAATATATACAATTAGAAATTGAATATTTAAAATTATCCTTTCTCATTTATGATCTTTATTGACAACAAGGAGTTTGAATGACATAAAAGTAATCATTTGATTATTGTATCCTGCAAAAATTATTAGCAAAGATATTTCAAATTATTATTGTAAATTCTGTAAAGCAATAATTAATTAGAATCATTACATTACTCAATTTTATGGGAATTTTATTCAGTTATGCAATGTGTAGGAAAATATAAAATATATTTCTTTGATTAAACTTTGGGATTCAAATAAATTGTGGGGAATGAAGATGCTGTTAAAAATAAACCTAAGGTTGAAACACATGAGTAACATATTGAAGTACTATAGAGTAGAAAAGCACTTTAGAGTGATAGGTAAGAAATTTAACTAAAATTCTATCTTTTCAAATTGTTTAGTGTAGGACAAGGCTTTCTATTCCAAGGTTCACAGGAACATTTTCTGAAATAAGATTTTAAATATTGTTGAATTTTGAATGTGGGAAAGTCACAATTAAGTTCATAAGTTGAATCTTATCAGCCTAAAAATAGTTTAGGAAAACTCAAATTTGAGATGTTGAGTAGTATGGTAGTCAAGACCCTGATTCCAACAACAGCAACAAGCATATAATCTGATTCAGTGTCTTCCAATTTAGTTGTTAACTAAGAAAATCATACTATTAGGTTAAGTATTTCAAATGTAGCTGAACCCATAAATACAATCAATAAATGGATTTGATAGTTCTGAAAATGTACAAATAATTAAGGTATCTCTTTCAATTTTTACCTAATCATCTCCTGATGCAAGATGATAAGCATCAGCCTCAAAAAACCCTGGGACTTAAAATAAACCAAGAATACATGTTTTAAAAATAAACTCTCCTGTAGTTTAATTGAGGAACTATGTATATAAATTAAAGTTCAATATAGATAAAAGTATAAAATAAACATTCATTCTTATAATAAGATTAAGATGATTTTTTAACACAGCCAGAAATGTGTATACATTCAAATTTCTTAATATATTAAAAAGGATTTAAAATTTAAGTTAGTGTTTTATTCTTATTTTCAGACAAATCATTGTAACAGGAAGCCTTTTTCAACCTGTGTCATTGACTGTTTTAGGAGATTATCTTTATTGGATTGATAAGGATCAACAAATTATTGAAAGAGTTAATAAGTTAAATGGTAAAAATCAGCATAAATTTCAATACAGACCTTCACATCTTACAGATATAGTGGCTGTTTCTCCTTTAGAAGGAAACAGTAGTCATCCTTGTTTTGTTAATAATGGTGGTTGTTCACATTTGTGTATTATGAATGATAAAGGTGAAAAATATTGTTCCTGTCCCATTGATCTCATCCTTGAGAAAAATGAAAAAACATGTATAAATCCACCTGTATGTGGTCCCGATCAATTTAGATGTCAGTCGGGAAAAATGAGTTGCATTCCAGAAGCTTGGAGATGTGATGGTTTTGTGGAATGTGACGACATGTTGGATGAACTAAACTGTACTGAATGCAAATCTAATCAATACAAGTGCAAAAATGATAAATGTATTGATCCAAAACTAGTGTGTGATGGAGTTCCTAATTGCCCAAATGGAGAAGATGAAGCATGTTGCCAGAAAGATCAATACTATTGTGCTGCACTTAAAAAATGTATCAGTTTGACCATCATATGCCAGACGGAAGAATGTTCAGAGAGCTTGGATGAAGCTTCATTGCATTGCAAACAAGTAGTAGGATTGATGAAAATGGAAACGAGTTTTGAAATAAAAGCAAATTATACAATTGGAATTGTAGTAGCTGTGCTTGTCTTAATAGTTCTTGCAATATGGGCATATTTTTGCAAACGAAAAACCCAGGACTTTGATAATAATGATGATACTACAGAGATAAATATGAGTAATAAACCTCTTACTGTTCAACATAAATCTCAGGCTCAAAATTCACAATCTGTTATTATCCCAATTAATTTTGGCAATAATAATAGTTCTAATAATATTTGTATGGGACACTTGCCAAACAGTTGTCAGATGTATGATCAAAATCATGTGGTAGGAGGCTCTTCCACTAGTTCTATGGATACTCCATATCCTCAAGAAACACTTAACCCTCCTCCCAGTCCAGTAACTGTTTTATCTCAGTGTACCGAATATTGCTGTTCTTCACATACGAGACCATCATTGAGATCGTACAAGTATCAACGTGCATATCAACCTCCACCTCCTCCAACTCCCTGCAGCACAGACGTCTGCGATGACAGCGAACCATATTCTTATAGACAATTATATTATAATATCAGATTAGAATCATCATATGATTCTGATCCTTATCCTCCACCTCCCACACCAAGAAGTCATTACTTTTCTGATGATAATTGTGGAACGTGTCCTCCTTCTCCTTCAACAGTCAGAAGCTTCTATAATCCTTTACCCCCGCCACCGTCTCCTGTTCCAGAATCGGACAGTTAGCAAGAAACATGTACAAAGTGTACAGATCATTTTTATCATTGGGTCACATCAGTATTAATAGGAGTATTGTTCCTTTAACAAATTTCTGCCACAAACTTTATCTGACCAGCTGAAAAAAATTGCCATATTTCATTGTTAAGTATACATTTTCATCAGATAATGCCACAAACATTTTTTATGATCAATATTTCTTTTGACATCTAAATACTTCATTAATCATGTAAGATTTGGATTTTTGGAAGAATTCATTTTTAAAATAGAATTTATATAATAAGCAAAACTGAAGTTGGCCACATTTGTATAATTTCTAACCTATTAATATCTTTTCCAAATCATCCAAGATAGCAACATAGATTTTATATATCATAATTTATTTTATATAACTATAACCAGACAAATCTGATACTCTTCCGACCAAAGCACGATTTTGATAAGTGTAAAGTGTTTTATACGCCCTCGGTATAAATTTTTGAAATAATATATTTTTATAGGAAAACATTTCTAAACAAATCATACGGACAAAAATCTAGTAATTTTTTTATATTTGTCATTTCGTACAGAAGCATACTAAATCATTTATTTGATATAATATAGCTGTAACATATTTGAAACTAATTTTGAAATTACAGTAAAGATGGAAAAATTCCTAGTTTGCATGCTTAAACTGATGCAGTATATTAAGAGTTGTTTTTTAATCTTCATTACCATAGTATTTACAAATTTTGGTCAGTTATATTTCTGTCATGCATTCTCCCAATTTGAAATTCAAAATCTGCTTTCAGAATAATTTTACTTATGTATGATGAATACTATGTAAAAATGTCTTATAGGCATTATTTTTTATGTTTTGTGCCAAATATCATCTTAAAATTTTAAATCCCAGTTGTTTCTTTGTATATGTATTAAACTTTAGTACATTAAATGGTTTTGTTAATATATTGTTTTGGTATATTGCTAAAATTACATACATAAAATTCTTATTGTTATGCATTCTTAACAGAGCAAAACTTTATTTGATTTTCAAGGTTTAAATACAAAAGTTATTTTTGTGTAATTTTCAAAACTTAATCTGTCAGTCAGTCAAACCTTTAAATAGTGCTAATGAATTTTTCTAAGAAAGTTTCTTTTACAAGTAGAGAATTCTTCAGTATCTGTAAATATTGCATTGTAAATGACATGAAAATTAACTCTTAAACTTATCTTACTAAATCATATACAGTAATTACATTCTTATTGAGCGTATCCAAAATCTCAGCTCGTAGCCAGCACCTCTGTTCAAAATCTCAAATTGCTTCCAGTTGCTGCCAGCAAACTGTAAGTGTCTTTTTTTTTTCGGTACTGGATAAGCTAGTAAACAAGATGGCAGCCACCATAAGGCTCTTAAGAGCTCTATTTTGCATTGACAATTTTGAATTTAATTTATTTGTTGATGAATAAACCCAAATAAATAACATATTCTATTAATGTACTAACCGAATATTAAATATACTAGTATTTTTACCTAAAACATCACATAATTTTTTTAGTTGTTAAAGTGTAATCTTAGGATTGATTTAATTATTTAAAACTCCTATGGAAATTTAAAATATCTTTATCTCTATTTCTCTTTTCAAAATTTTTATTTTTCATTAATTTGTTCTAAATAAAGAAGTTCAAAAATCATTTAACATAATGTGGAAGTCCACACCATTTGCCATTTTTATTGTTTTTCTTTCCTAAAATTCCTAGCAGTCAGTGTTTGTTCTCTCTAGAAAATGCCAGCAGTCACGTCACTTCTGGCAGCATCTCGCTGGATTGATGCTGAGATTTTGAATACGCCCATAGTGTGATCTCCCTCAGGTTAGTACCATACTTGATTTTGGTGTCAATTTCTGAAGCAAACAAGTCGTGTAAAGTTTTCACAAACACCCATAACTTGTTTCTTTATAAATTTTTACACACTACCCATATTGAAAATATTAGTGTGAGAATTCAGACTCCTGTGTAAATTTTCACACATCGGTAAATTTTTATTTTTATCATTATTTCTTTTTTTCCCCCTCATTGAAGTAAAGGCTAGACACTTTTGACCTATAAGTGTATTGCATCACTTCGAAAGGTGACCTTAGCAACGTCTTAGAAGTTCTTCCCTCTCAGCAGGAACTTATTCAGTTCTACTTTCGATACAACATACAAATAAGTAGCCAATTAGCAAGAACCGTCACCTGTTATGTGATAGAGGGGAGCAAAGATGATTTTGAATTTGAGGGGGGAAAAAAATTGGGATGTACATGTTGGCATCTATTTTGTTTAATATCTCAGGATGGGTTAATGATTTAAAAAATAAATTTGGCATGGTGGCTTGTGTATAAAGGACATTTGCTACTATTAAATTTTGATAGTTAAAAGTCGAGGGGGTGGGGAGAGAGATGATGATCACATGCCATATCTTGAATGGGTAGGACTTTAATTAATGAATGTTTTACTTGTTTGTTAGTATTTATAACTTATTTTTTTTTTTATATATAAAACTCATTAAATGGCTCCCGTACAATTTTATTTATTTATTATGATTAATAATATAAATGTTATTTTTTAAAAATAAAATCTCTCCATAACTGGGAAAATTATGGGAAACTCACCATATATACTTTATCCCAATTTTTTTTTACCTTTTTCTTATTGCAGATTGGTAAAATTATGGATAATTTTACATGGACCAATAATTATATACAACTACAAATTATGCTTATCTAGAGTTTACATAACAAAGTATGTACAGTAACTCTAGATTACTGTTTAAATGTCACCTGTAATCAACTGCACCAGCTTTTCAGTACAGTCAAATATTTCTCTGAAGACTGGTGAAATTTTTCGCAGACCAGCAGTTGAAAAACACTACACTAAATGATAGTGTGAATAAAGACATTATATATCAATACAAAAGTATTCATTGCAACATTAACTTGCCAATAAGTGTTCATGAACCATTTAAAAATAGATATGTCTAGATTTATTCTCTTAAATTTATATTATCTTTAACTTTCTACTAGTGTCAACTTCCTGTTCCAATGCATAAGTCATTTATTGTTCAGCAGATCCACATTGCTATGTAACACCTACAAATTGAAACACCTTTGCTCAATTAAAATTATTCACCTCTCCTGAACACAACGCATGTGGCCATCATATTTCAGTAAATTGCTTGTGTGGATAAGCCTTGCTGCAAATCTTTATTGACCAAAGGGACAAAGTACATTTTTTGAATGTTTTTGAGAAAACTGAAGTTAAAAATTCTGAGCAACATAAGTTTTTCAAAACATATATTGGGTTGTTCGGAAAGTAAATTCGTTTTTTTACCACTAGACGGATTAGTGGTATTTTTCCCACCATTTTCATTCTAAACCATATTATCATTATATATTTTGACAGCTAGCATTTTATGGCTTATTTGTAAAAAATTTTGTTTGATTTCCTGCAATTGTTTATTTTTTGTGTCCCATCAAATATGGAAGATCGAAAGCAGCATCTTTGGCATATTTTGTTTTTTTATTACCAAAAAAATAAAAATGCTGTTCAAGCAAGAAAAAAATCGTGTGACATGTATAGTGATGTGTTGACAGAACGACAGTGCCCAAACTGGTTTACAAAATTTTGTTCTCGCAATTTCAGTATTGAAGATGCACCACATTATGGATGGCCAATTGAAGCCAATGAAAACAAAATAAAAGTACGATTGAAGCAAACTGCGGAATAACAACACGTGAAATCACTAAGAGGTTAAATTTGTCAAATTGAACTGTTTATGAGTACTTGAAACAAATTGGTTTCGTTTCAAAGTGCGATATATGAATTCCACAAGTTCTTAAAGAGAAATGCTCTATTTGGTGGGATATTAATGAAATTTTTTTTGGAGCTTTTACCAGACAATTTAACAATTGATTCGAAAGTGTACTGCATTCGAGTAAACAAATTGCATAATATCATCAAACAGAAAAAGCCAGCCAGAATTGATAAAAATAAAAAAGCTGTAGTGTTTTACCACAATAATGTCAAATTTCACACAAGTTTGGTAACTGTCAGAAACTGTTATAACTTAGATGGGACATGCTATCACACCAACCATATTCGCCAGATTGAGCACGCTCAGATTATTACTTGTTCCTGTCTGTACAATTTTTTTTAACTGTAAGACATTTACGTGAAATGACAATGTCAAAAATCACTTGGATCGGTTTTTTGTAAGCAACGATCAAAACTTTTATGAATGTGAAATCGTGTTACTACCAGAAACGATGACAACAGGTATTTGACCAAAATGGTCAATATATAATTCAATAAAATATTTATTTATCATAAGAATATTGCGTTTTTTTTCCACGGAAAAAAAACGAACTTACTTTCCGAACAACTCAATATTACATTGTACATAAATTACATCTCCCCCTCTTGTCCCAGTTTGTCTTAAGTTTCTGTAACCCTCTCCCCTCTTCAGACTGCCTTAAAACCTATATCATTTTATGAGTGCTAGATTAGTTAACTAATGATTTTTTGAATTTTTTTTATCGGAGCAATTCTGAAAATAAATTTTTAATTAAAGAAAGAAAATGCACATTTTTGAATATGAATGAATAGCTACTGTATAATCCATGTAATTGTAAATTATGTAAAACCCCAATTATCTGAGGTAATGTGGGCCTTGAAAAAAAGAATGGCCACAGCCATTTAAAATTAAAGACTATGAATATAAAAAGTTTATATGACATTATTTTTAAGCCTCTATATGTTAGTGAATTTAATTACATATATAAGAATTTTTGTATCATTATTATATAGCTAATACACATTGCATTATTGCACTTACATTTTAATACGACTAGTTTTTCTCACATTGAAGTTAAATGATAAAAGCTAACAGAAACAAATCACTTTGTAAAGTTTCTTTTACAAAACTATAAGAAATAGTTTATAAGAAAAGTAGTGCATTCACTTACAGATTTGCTTGATATGATGCAGAACCTTGAATAATCAGGGTTCTACTGTATTTTATGTAAAAAAAAACATATTGATTTTTTGGAAAAAGCTCTCAAAACATGAACCAGTGATCTTACAAATAAGTCACTTGAAATTTTTAATTCTGATTTTCTTTTAAATGTTTCAGAAGCACACTTTGTCTCTTTGCAGGCAAATGAAAGTATCAGATTTTATGAAAAAAAAAGTAGAGAAAAATCAAGATGTTGCCGGTACTTTAGATTAAGGTCAACAGGAAAGCTCAGATGATATTTTGCTGAAAACAAAATGTCCTTGTTTAATGGTGTTCAGCACTGAAGAAAAAAATTGATATTAATGTGCAATAATTTTGAATGTGATTGTTAGTTAATTACTGATTACTTTAACAAACAATTTCTCTGAAAAAAAATGATTTACTTCTGCTAACTATTGGAACCTAACCCTATGTTTTGTATTAGTCCTTTGTTTTGTATAGCATGAATTTGCATAACACTGACTTTTAGAACTTAACTACTATGTTATATGTACACTGTAGGCCTACTTATTTTGTCATGAACACTGCTTAAAAACTTTTTTCTGGGCTTAGTGGCAATATTTGCTGCAAATTATTTCCTCACTTCTGAATTTTCCATAAAAAGTAATGCTAAATCACTTAGTCTCCATTTTAGGCATGCATTGAACACCTAAAATAATTTTGGCTATTGCAATTAATGTGAGGCTGTGTGCCCTGTACAATTGCATAGATTGCACAAGTAGTAGTCATATGATAGTTTTAAACATCAAGTAGTGTTGTGTATTTTATGTAGCAAAACTGGATATCAGATAGTCTTACTAACTGACACCACCTGGTAGATTGGATAAGGTGGCACAACATAAGGGTAATAAATCGAACATCTGCATAAATAGAGGCTTTAGAGGCTGGGTTTTCCTAGACATGTGAAGAAATTTCAGAAAACTCCACACAGTCAGCCCATTGAGCAGGAGCAAAACTTTTCTATTTAAAAATAACATTTGTTTAATACAACTGATTAAATAATTTTTTGGCTAAGCATAATCCACACAAAAAGTAATAATCTGAAGAATTAGAATGATAAATCAATACAACAATCTAGATTTTAAAAAATTTATTCCAACATAAATTGTTAAGGTTGTTAATATAATACATTATAAAGTTTTAAGATTAAAAAAAATTTTTTTTTTTTATAACAGTTACAAACACATATTATTCCTTTAATATATTTAATATTGCCATATTTATTTTTATATTTTATTAGATTTCATAAATCAAAACTTATTTTATAAAATGCAAAGCAAATTCAATTTTTATACTCACAAGGGTTCCAAAATTTTGAAATACAACTAGTTCTATTCAAGAGAGAATTGAATGCTGATTCCAAACATACCCTTGTTTATCTCAATATCCTCCAATTTTCAAGATATTGGTAGTTCTTTGTTCTTCCTGATTTTGTTTGTTTTTGTAATGTAAGCATGGTACATTGTAATTGCAGAGACTGCTTTCCTCTCAGCATGACTTAGGGCTAGTACACATTAGGCATTGGGCATTGTGTTAAACGCACGTTAGCAGCGTACACACCGCGCATTTAGCTCAGCGTTCAACAACTGTTCAACACTGGCTCAGTTTGAAAATGGACATGAAAGTAATTTCTTGTGTGTGCCTCCTCCATCGTCGCTATAAAAAACAATGGCAAAGGCAAAGAGAATTTTGGATGCACCCAATATTACGAGATAGACTGACGCACGGAATGTTTGTGATGTTGTATCCAAAACTAAGACAATATGAACCCAAGTTTTTTAATTATTTTAAAATGTCTATAAAATCATTTGACGATGGCTGGTCTCTTTTGGATTTCATCAATAAATAGATCAGTATCGAAATGATCGTTCTCCATTTCGGCCAATGAGTGTCCACTCTACCCGAAAGCGTGCAATCGAATGTACAACAAAATGGCAGTACATGGTATCTCAAAGCATGTGGCTGACGCCTGCAAAACACGCATTCTAACCAAAATCTATCAATGCGCATTTGATGCGTGCTTGGCCAGAAGTGCACATTTAAGTGTGTATACCTATGCGGAACTCTTGGTTCTTTAAAGTGCGCATTTCCAAAGCATGCGTTTCAAAACACCTAATGTGTACACAGTCTTATTAAAAAGTTTTAGAGACTATAATATTATTTTATACAATAAAAATGCAAAACAAAGGAAGAATTGAGTGTATTCCAATCACAAAAACGTTACAGTATATAAAATATGTAGTATTTGTATGTAAAGTGTAGTCAACATTTTTATTTATTTATTTTAAATATTTAGACTTATTTCTGGAATCTCTCAGAAAAAGCTACCTTTACAGAGGACATGAAGTTTTTTTGTCTTTCTATGCATGCAACATAAACTTTAACTGCCAATATCTCAAATTAAGGAGGTATTGATGTAAACGAAAACATTTTTGGAATCATAATTCAGTTTTCTATTAAATATAACTGATCTGATTTCAAAGTTTGGGGTCACAGTACAAGCCTTTTCATTGTCAGTATAAAAAGTACTTTTTGTCTGGCTTTTTTAATATCACTTTTTATTAAGTCAACATATTTATTTACAATTAATTTTAATCTAATTTCTTTGGGTTAGTATAGCTTACCATTCAGCATTCTTAAGCCAGGTATACATAAACATCATACATAGTTGTATTGCTATTATTTTTTTGTAGTTGTGTATGTATTCACAATGGGATCTTGATATAAACACCATACGAGTTTTTGGTACAGTTGAAAAATATTCCATTTACAATTTGAAAACACTGACTAAAGTCATATCATCAAATTATTTCATAAGCCTTCTAAACTATTGGTAGTACTACAAAGCAAAATTATGTTTGTAATATTTGTATAAACAATTAGTTTTACTGTACCTGAAAAATGTTATCATTGTGTACTAATAGGTAATATAGATTAAACTGGTTAATGTTACTTTTAATATTATAGTAATCTTAAATATTTTAGAGATATGAAACAACAATATTGAATACGTAACAGTTTATATACATAATTTATAAGTGGTACAAAACTGTGATATTATTATTGTGATACATATACAGTATACTATTCAAATACAAAATTATAAATATAATAAACTTCAGTTTTATTTACAGTCATACCCCGATTTACGCAAACCCGGAGTTACGCGATTTTCAAATCTCGTCAATTCGTCTTTTGTTTGAGCGCCACGCAACTCTTGATTATTCACTCCCCCCACACTATCGTTCAGCTTAATTTAATGTTCGGACGTGTCGCGCAGAATCAACGCATAACTACAATTTATTTTGTGTAATTTATTTCTGTTTGTTATATCTACAGAGACTTGAGAGTCTCTATGTGGCAATTTCTTGTAACCATGAACGAACCAAAAGGCGAGATAAGATTAACGAGAACATTTATTAGCTTACATACATCCGACTTGGATTTTACACAAAAGGCATCTGCAATCGTGAACAATTGACGAAAAAAGTATACATTTATCAGATAATAAACAAAGACTCATTTTGTAAACAATTTACCTTTTGTATATACAACTGACAAGATTACCTTTCAAATTATAAACAGACTCGATCCCAAGCGGTCTTTTGATCGTCGGACATACAAAAGAAATGAACAGATGGCGCCTAAATTAAGCGCGGTTTACAATAACGAATACGATTAATCTTAACACTCTACTATGTCATCCAAACGAAGTAGAACTGATTCTTCTGCATCAAAGAAGAAAAGAAAAACTTTATCTTTGGAATGTAAAGTTAACATTATTAAAGACTTCGATACAAAAATGAAAATTTGTGAATTGGCAAAGAAGTTTGATCTACCGGAATCGAGTCAGAACAATTATAAAAGATAAAGAAAAAATTCTCGAAGCTGTAAAAAATGCTCAATCTTTAAATTCAAGCATCATTCGTAAACGTCACGGTATTATCGCTGAGATGGAAACAATGTTAAAATTATGGTGTGATAATCAAGTAAATGTGAAAAATTGTATAATAATATAATTTGTTATATGTATGTATTATCTAAGATTTTATTAAACATTTTTTTTCTAAATTATTGTATTCTTTAGTCTCCGGTCCCAATTAAAAATAATTTGTATGTATTTATATGCAAAATTATACCCCGACTTACGCGAATTCGACTTATGCGGTTATCGCTCGGTCCCACCTATCGCGTAAGTCCGGGGTATGACTGTATTTTTTTGCTGCTAATACATATTTTGCCATTATTTGTGTACATAAATTACAAGGTATGGGCCAAAAGTTTCTGGCCTAACTATATTTTAGATGTTATATATATAAAACAATGATGTCATTTTTCAATATAGTCTTTTTGTAGTTCAACACACTTATTACATCTTGGAATTAGCATTTCAATACCCTTCAAAAAGAGTCCACAGTTTTGTATGCAAAATGCTCAAACTGCCTCCTGCAACTGCAACTCTTCTTCACTTTTTCAAAGGTGTTTTTTGAGTTTCAGAAACAGATGATAATCAGTAGGAGCCAGGTCAGGACTGTAAGGTGGATGGTCAAGCTCCTTGAACCCACACTCCTTCACAGCAGCCTTGGCAATGGCAGCTTTATGCACTGGTGCATCAAGTCTAACTAAAATGAATGTTTCCAATTAACTTATGCAAATTGACAGGAAAAACTATTTTATTGGTCCATAGGCAGATGGTACTATCTGATAATATCATTATTTTATTCCTATCATGTTTAAAATATAATTAGGCTAGAAACTTTTGGCACCTCCATGCATTAATTAATAATCATCATTTGATTAATAATTTTTCTATATAAATTGATGGTAAAATAAATATAAATTAGCAGGAAAAAATTAAATAAAACTGAAGTTTATTATATTTACATTTTTGTATTCAAAAAATCTCAACACAACTTTTTCTAAAGAAACCATTTTGGGGGTATCTTCTTCATTTAAGCTCTGGCAAATAAAGTTAGGCAAAATCAGAAATCCCAAGCTTCTCCATCAATAGCACTAATAAGTGTTACTTATTTTGATCTGATGAACAAACAGTTATACTGTTAAATCATCTCCCTCATTAAAACTGTCCAGATGCCTGATTAGTTACATTGTTTTCTCTCCTATATTATTTAGAATTGAAATTGATATCAGAAAGTGAAAATTTCAGAAGATTAGATTACCTTTATTGCCAATGCACATTTGCATTAAATAATGTCATTTTTCTTAATAATAATGAGACACTCATTTTAAAAAGAACAAGAACAGGACGGATGTTTTTAGTCCAAGCTTGACAAAGTTATATATGTTAAGATATGGATAATAATTAGTTTCCCTTTATATATGTACTGTGCAAAACAGTTGTTTATGTTATGTCATTGTAATTCCACTGGCAGATCCAGAGACAAATGTTAACAAGAATGATGCAAAATTCACCCTCGGCAAATTCAAATTATGAAATTTCTTAATTCATTCCAATGTATTACAAAATTTAAAAGATATGACAAATAATAAAAATTTTACTGTAAACAACACACAATATTTTATAATTATTCAAATATTAGTTGTATAGATATTGTGTTTAGAAACATAACGTGCCTACTTTGTTCTCTGTAATTTGTTTGTTCAGTTATTTTATACCTCCAAGTAAGAAACTTTCTGATATAAATACTAAAAACATTACACCTAATAAAGATCAATCATTTAAAGAGAAATATAAATCATAAAAATATTTATTTGAATTTTACAAAGCATCTATAAATTTTTACAATTACAGAAAACTGCAGTGATACAAGCTATAAATTTTTCTTGCATGTATGTTATTTGACTTGTGCAAGACATGCAATATATTTAAAGTTTTGGAGTAAATGTATAAGCTTTTATGGCCCTGATGATTTTCATTTATAAGCTTCTGACAAATTTTGATCCATAGCAAAGGCTCCACTAAGTGATCAAAACTCTCACTATCATCCATCTTTCCATGAGTTACCATGTACTGTACATTATACTTTAATTTTATTAAACAAATTTCAAATTATTCGTTGAAAAAGATTTCCTAATGTGTTTAATGTCTTAACAATAACTATATATATTTGTAACTATAATAAATGATAAAATCAATTGATTATATAAGTTTCAATTTTTCAAATGTGAAAATTAATAATTAATATTAACAAAACAGGAATGCTTGATTTATTATTCAGATAAAAAAAAATAAATTGAATAATTTAAAGTGGTCATTACAGTATAAGCAAGTCAGATATAATATTTAACATTTACTGTCTGTTAAAACTGTCTTGTCTGTGAAACTTTACATTGCTGAGATTGTATTCTATTGACATATATGGGGCCAGAACAGTCAGATTAAGGAGATTGCCAGATTATACAAAGTTCAGACATTTTGATGAGTTAACAATTTAAATATAATAAAAATGTGATGTAATGAATACAGTTAAGAGCAAAAATGAATTGCACAACATGAAGTCAACTGTTAAATTAATGATGCAACAAAATGCAAGTTGGACTACTGATCAAAACATTCAAGCACAGTGCCATCCAGTAATAGATGGTACTGTGCTTGAATGTGCCAAATTGACAGACTGCCACTAAATTTAGTGAGAACTGTAGTTTGAACTAGTGAGAAGCTAGTCTGTGACTTTGCAATAGGGCCTGAAATACCAGAGTTGACTAGTGCCAGATTACTGAATGTGTCAAACTAGCAAATGGCCAGAGTACCAAGACTGTACTGTATTTATCATCTAGCCTGACACATATTATACACTGGTCTGCAAAATTTAAGCAATGATGTAATTTTTAAGCAGACAGCCATGAAATTGTAGAAAAGGCCTTGTTGTGATCAGCACAATGAGCACCCAATTCAGTAGAAAGGTGATTCGTATGCAGGAAGAAGTCATCACAGGTGATGTGAGGGCATGCAAAATATGTGCAGTCAGTGTATGTAGTGCAAGACTACAATAAAAAGGACAAAAGGTGCTGTTAAAGGCATTCACTGCATGTTCAAGTGAGTTTGTATGTGCAATATGGCTAGAAGAAACCATATGTCTCTGTATTTTGAATTTCATGTCTTCCAGGTGATTTTTTTTTAACTCCACAAGAAAACAATTGTTGCTTTTTTTTTTTTTTGGCCATAAGTTTTGATCACCAGTGCATAATATGGTATAAATGAAACAACATAGTTTTGCTTTAACACATTGCTACAATTGCTATATGTTGTTAAGAAAAATTATACATCTCATTCTATTTCATTGCTTTGTTTCCAGATATCAATATCATTTAAGACGAAAAATCTTAAGAAAATAAAATTCAATTGAATCTAATAAGGCAATCAAATTCATATCACATATGTTACCATAATTGATATACATTATAAAATGAAGTAAACAGGAAAAATCACAAATTTCAGATTTAATACTAAGATGATGTATAAATATATTTGATTTTGATTTTTAATAATAAACAATAATATAGTAATACTGAATAATTTTTAAATCAATTACAAGTTTCTAATTTATTATAATTTAATAAAAAAAGATTAACAATATTAGTATTACAATTTGAAATGATCATAAAATACATAAATGATAATTTTTACAAATAACTTATACTATGGTCTATGTAACATTGAAACAGTTAAGAAATCTTCATAACTGATATTAATCACACCTGCCATTTTATCGTCTCTTGCTCGAAAAGCATCGGTAAGAAGCCTCAACTGAACGCTAGCAACAATAAAGTTATCTAATGTAAGGGATCGGCGAGTCTTGTAATCAAACTTTGCAATCAAATTATTGACAAACTGGGGTGAAAGTCTGTAACCCATTTCTTGAAATGCTATAAAAAAATTTATCTTTATGATATCATAATTTGATAATTTAAAAACAATAAAATTAATTACAATAATAATATTGCATAAGATATACAGAGTATAGACACAAACATGGCAATAAGTTATATCTTGCATTATTCTTCTGTTTTTAATAACCAAATTCAATTGTTCTAGAGCAGAGGTGAAGGTAATTATTAGGCTATTCATTGAATTAGATGACATGCATCCCAATCCCTTGAATGCTCAGTCATCCAGAGAAACCTCTTAGTTTCACTACTAGTATTTTCAACATTGTCCAGCCACTTTCCCTTTGAGTATTTTAACTTTTACAAAAAAATGTTTTGTACTGATCTTGAGACACAACAACTTTGTAATTTAAAATATGTCATCATCTTTCATAGAACATGAGATTGGATTCCATGTCCCCCAACCTTTGCACGGGGGCAAATCTTAACAAATTTCCCACTACTAATTACATACACTCAAAGCTACTGTATTACACTGAATGTATTATGTAGTTAGTGCAAGATATAGCCTGGTACAATGTGTGTCTATGTTACTGTGAATGACTGATATCTGGCAAATGTCAGCATTCAAACAGTCATTTCGTGTATGTACAAAATATTTGCTAAATATCATCATTTCTCACTTACACCGGCAAATGTCGACATTCAGCATGCACTGATGGTGAATGTTGAATAAAAATATTTTTATTACGTTAAGACAAAAATGCAACTTTTTAATATGTCAAAATAGGAGAAAGCTTAAGTAACGGCACATGTAAAAAAACTGTTGAACCTAAAATAAACAGTACGTTCTAAATCATTAAAGAAAATAATACAATAATAAACTTACACATAAATTATGTGATTGATGTTGTACAATCATATTTATTGCAATAACTTAAACTGTTATGGCACTTTGAGAACCTTGCTTTTACAACTGCATTTATTCGTGGAACACCTCTTTTTGCAATGACAGCGTGTACAGTCGACCACCCTATAACAGTGTAGATAATTCTGTGTTATATGAATTCCATGTTGTACGAGTCACTTAGATTTTACAAATACGTGAGCCGTTCACAGTCCGGCACACGTATTTGTAAAATCTAAGTGATTTGTACAACATGGAATTCATATAACACGGAATTATCTAGTGTTGTAGGGGGGTCTACTGTATAGCCTTACCCTCCACTTTTTGAATTAGCTGTAACTACTTCTCTCAGCGATATTTCTTGAGAAGAAATCTCATCTATGAAAAGTAACTTTTCTTTACAAATTACGAACTGATTACGTTATTACGTGATTATGAACTGATCTGTTAATGGTGTCTTTTATTCGGATATTGACGATGCCTTACTGACGACCCCCTCTCATCCTCTGTTACTTGACCTGACTAACCGATCCCCACCTCACTGGATCAAAAGAACAAAAACACCATTTAGTGACAAAGTGGGTGATTTCCACCAAACTGTTGCTGGGAAAAGAGGTATGATCTTGTCTTACCTCTGACTACCCACAAAGGATTTGGCGACAGACTGTCGTCTCTCTGTCGACATTGGCTTTTCGGGTGTTGTTTTGACCTCAACCAAAGCTTATCTATGCTTGTTGACATACACCGGCGATTGTTCGAATGTATAATAATATAACCAAATAATCGGTTTTTCACCGATGTATTTTGTATGTGTCGACATTCTCTAATTTCGGTCTTTCACAGTAACATCTATACCCTTTAGATAAGACATATTTTTATAATTCACTACAATAAAAATTACAGTAATTTTGGTAATTTTAGAAACTAGCATTTTAAAATGTCTCATTTCATTAGAAGAATAACGAAAACTTACTGATTTTCATTAATATAGTTGTATAAATGTTTATGAAAAAGTAACAACATTATAGAAACATTAGTTTTTAAAAAGCTAAAAATACTGAACAAATATCTTAATATTTCATTTATAAGTATTATACAAGATATGTTTTTCTAGAGAACAAATACAGAAGTTAGTAACTTCAAATTTTATTTTTGATTAATTATAAAAAAAAACGGATCTTTATATATTTTTTAATTATTGTAAAAATTTTGAATTTATATCTGAATCAATTTAGAACTTTATCATTTTGTGAAACAATTTATTATTTGTAATGAAAATTCCCTCAAAACAATAAAAATTCATTAAACTTCAAATAAAACTGAATTTATAATTGTGAGTTAATAATTTTAATAAACATTCACAAAATTTATGAACTGCATGTGTTAAAAAAAATTTAAAAAGTAACAATAAAGCTCTAAATGATTCTCTCTTCAAATAATGTTGCAAGTGTCAAAACAGCAAAATTGAGATTTTTATAATAAATTGTGCACTGTGAACTGAGTTAGCAAATAGTATCTTATTATTAAAAAATTCTGACTGGTTTCTGTGAAAAAATGTTTCTGACTTATCAACTGCATGGAAAAACATTGCATGTGCATATAAAATGGTGGACAAGCAGGTGTTCACTCTTACCTCTTCGACTGCTGCAAATGCAAACTTTAGGAAAATGCAAACTTTAGGCATTGTCAACCCTCAAATTGGAATCATAAGATATCAAAAATATAAAGGAGATCAGGAAATGGATATTTGTTACACACTGGACAAATTTAACCAGCTATAAAGCCCTTGATTGAGATGAGTGGAAAAATATTGCATGGAGCATGCAAAGAAGAATGACACAAGGGACCTCAGCATTTTAGAAAATTTTTTTGTGAGGCGAAAGCATCTGAAAATTACCTCGACAATATGAGTTCAGATTATGTCTGATGTACCTACTGTCATTAGAATAAGACATTCCCATGATTTACAATCTTGAGATGCATTTTCCTTACTGCAGTCGACAAGAAGTCATGCATACCAGGAAGTTCTGAATCGCTTTAATGGCCTTCAGAACATCTGTCTTCCATTTGCATACAGTAGGCTGCTCCAATGAAAAGTGCCAAGAAGAAGGGCCAACTGTCCACATGCAAGTTTCTGAATCTAGAAAATGCAACTTTTATAGATCTCTAAAGTCTGATGATGAAAATAATAATACTGACTAAATTCAAATAAAGCACATTTTTCCATTTGACAATCTGTGCTTTCCTTAAAGGTATTTTTAATTGGCTAGCGAGAACTATTATGTTCAAGCAACATTTTTCCATTAGCATATCTGTTTGTTAAGTAAAAACACGCTGTTTATAAAATGAGGTGTCATAAATAAGAAAGCAGATATTGATTACAAGAGAAATATGTATTTAAGGACAGAACTTCCATTCTGGAAACAAAATATATTCAAATTTTAAAACATTGCATGTGACATATGCATGCAACTTTTTTCTATTACACAGAATGCTTTATTGTCATTTACTGATGTATGTTGCAATGAAAATGACACCCAATTTTTTGCAGCAATGTCATTTCTACCAGTCATTGCATTACCGACCCACTTCAATTTAGGAGTTTTCCAGTTTTTCTTGTGTTTTTCCAGAAACTTTGGAACTTGAAACATTATTTGACACAAGTCTTCAAATGTTATTTAAACATTTTTGTGAAATATTTACTGTTTGAATTCAGTTTGAAGGTAAGCAGTTAGCTCAAAAGTACTTATTGATGTTATAATACTTTTATGGAGCAAACATCCAAACTGAACTATAACATATTTTTGTATAAAACTGTGTGTGTTCACAAAATTTTTTGGATGTTAATAAGAATTTAGTAAATACTATAAAGAATATTTCTAAATCAATAATAGACTAATTTCAATTTTGATTTGGAAGCCAAGCATTTATTAATAGTTTGAACAGTTTCAAATTACATGAAGCAAAGCATCAGAAAACTAACTTTTATTCAAAGTTAATTATCTGAAAATGAACTCTATGTATTTGAAAACATTTAAGTTTTTAATATATACAGGGTGTCCAAATTAACTCAACATTTTCAGCTGGCTATAGCAAAAACTATTCATCAGAAAGTCATGAATGCCTTAATGAGATGATGGAAATTTTTTTAGAGCAAAAAGTTACTTCCAAAAGCCACCACTAACTAGAGAGTGGCTCTTGGAAGTAACTTTTCAATCTGAAACAGTGGCATATTGGTCTGCAAGATCCCCAAACTTGAATCTATGTGATTTTTGGCTCTGGGGCTATCTCAAAGACTTGGTCTACCATGATCCCATAACATTGCTATCAGATCTTAAACTATCAGATTGCTATATACACTGCTTAAATACACAGCATGCAACCATTGAACATACTGTTTTATGCTTTCAGATGGTGGTCATTATATTTTGAACATGTTTTGTTCACATTAAACAGATAACTTGTGTAGCTCATTGTTATGTTCTGTATAAATCTATAATACACTCTCTAGTGGTGGTTTTTGAAACTAACTTTTTTGCTCTAGAAAAAATTTCCATCATCTCATTAAGGCATTCCCAAACTTTCATGACTTTCTGATAAATAGTTTTTGTGTAGCCAGCTGGAAAATGTCTAGTTTAATTTGGGATACCCTACTTTAAGTTCAGAACAAGACTGAAAAGAATTATACTTTCACTATTATTAATTTCTAAAATTATATTGAAAAACTTATTTGTAATAAATCAATTATTTCTTACCTCTTTGTAATTCATCAGTTTCTATGGATCCAGTGCGATTACCATCATATTTCTCAAAAAGAGCTTTCCATTGTTGAATATAAGTCCATATACCTTGGAATTCTGTGACATCAATGGTACCATTTCCATCTTTATCAAACATTGCTTATAAAAAAAAATCAGTTTTAAAACAGAATCTCTAAATATTCTAAAATTATAAAATATTATAAATAAAAGAGCATAAAATTAACATTTTAGTTTGGTAAGTAAAATATGACTCAGAATATCATAATCATTGCAGTTTCTCAGTCCATAAGCTTGTTAAACATATATAAATTAATTAATTTCAAACCTTTTTAAAGTAAATTTACTACTGTAGCAAGAACACAACAGCAATATAAACACAATTAGACTCTTACAAAAGTTTGAAAAAATACATTTGTTTGAGTTAGATTGCATATAAAAGAAAATGCAAACTTTTAAAAGTAATAATTTTTAAAATCTGAATAAGAATTCAACCATCTAATATTAATAAATTGGACCATAATAATAAACTGAAAAAATAAACATTGGCACAGGAAAAGACTTCGAGCACTACTTTGTGCCTTAAAATTATTGCACATATATTAATTTGGCTGAACATTAGAATATCTTTAAGCAGTATGAGTTAATATGGGGAGGGGGTGGGTCTCCAAGTTTCATGGTAGTTAAGCATGTCCTCGTAAATATCAAGTTTATAGAAAAATTATTAGAATTGGTTTGGTTTAATTGGTTACGGCAATGTGACACTGAGCGATCTTCCAGGGTAGATGACTCCCAGAAAGACTTTTATGTAAAGCTTGCCCCAATTTAGGTGTAACTAATGTGAAGAAAATCCAGAAAACTCCATGTGGCCAGTCCGTTGGCCATGCATGAACCCACAATCGACTACCAGTGTTTGGTGATTTATACCATTGTTTATCAACTCGGTTACTGGAGGATACTTATTGGGCTGCAATTTGAAACAATTGTAGACCTATAAATTTGCACTGTCATCTGTCCATCTCTGTCCTTCCTAAATCTCAATGGAGAATGGAGTTAGATGAAAGTCATTACCAGAGACACAGAAATCTTAAGAGAAAGAGAACCAGATTAACTATATGTGAACTTCCAATTGGTACTGTAAGTCATGTTATTTTAATTCAAAAATTTTCCCCTGAATGGAGTTAGATACATAACTGTCACAACTTTGTTGCTAACAGGAAAAGTGTGATGTACAGGGCAAAACATACTACACTCCATGCAGGCAAATGCTGTGATACCTGTCACAGTAATGGCATAATGGCATATCTATTTTTCATTATATCATTGTTGCAGTAATTCAGTGAATATAACATATATATTTTTAAATTATATCCTGTTTTGTAAGAATTATATTTAGTTAATTAATTTGTGAAATTTTTTCCAATAGATGGTGCTACATGTAAAGCCAGTATTCAAATTCAGACAGAAATTAATCAATATACACTGGAACCCCGGTTAACGAACTTAATCTGTTCCGCAACTCCGTTCGTTAACTGAATTGTTCGTTAACCGAAGCAATTTTTCCCATAGAAATTAATGCAAATGCAATTAATTCGTTCTAGTCTCCAAAATTTTTGTCATTTTATTTGAAATATACAGTAATTTTCTTTGATGAAAATGTAAGAAAACGTAGTATCTATCGTTACAGCAACAAACATGTAAACTTTGTTTAATAAAATAGCACTGTACATACCTTCGTTTGTTGTAGTTGGTGGCAGAAAAGTGGAGATATACGAACCTTAATGCTTAGAAGGGGAATCCCCTCCAAAAAATAATGGGTAGCACTTCATTGGAAGATTCTTAGAGTCGAAGTCTCTTTCGGAAAAAAAACCCACCAGTGGCTAAGTGGTCTTCGTACCTTGAACACGGGGAGTTCGTTCGTGGGTTCGCACCTCGCTCAGACGGGCTGGCCACGTGGAGTTTTCCGGGTTTTCTCCACGTCTGTAACGCCTAAATAGGGGCCAGTTTCCCTTAAAAACACCTCCCAGAAGGCATTCCCCTAGGCAGATCGCCCAAGTGTTGCGTTGCCATAACTTAACAAACAAACAAACTCTTTCCGTAAGGAACAAGAAATTGATCTAAAGTTGATTGTCTTACTCTTTTAATCAAAATTTTTCTCAAATGCGATAGCGCATTGTCGTTTATATTGCGTTGTCGTTTTCTATTGCCACTATGACTTTTTTCTTTCTTGGATGCCATATTGATTAAATATATAAATCACAAAACTGAAAAAAGAAGTATAGCACAAACACTCGGAAAAGCAATGCTTAACTCGCGCATGCCTAACACCAACTAAAATTTGACACGATATACCGTTACGTTCGTTATCCGAATTCTGTTCGTTATCTGAGACAAAATTTTTGCAAAATAAAAGTTCGTTAACCGATTTGGTCGTTAACCAGGACGTTCGTTAACCGGGGTTCCACTGTATAAAAATCCAATCAATAATTTGGGATGGGATGCATGACATTATCTAAGTTAGAAGTATATATGAACATAACTGCCAAGTTTCATAGCAATTGGTCAAACAGCCTAGGTGTGCATAGTGAACAAACATCCTCATTTATATATATATATATAGATTTACTCACAGATCAAAATAAACTTGAATTGTGAAATTGCAAATTGATATTGATAAACACAAAAATTTGATATATTTCTGCAGGCAGTGCCGTGCCGTGCTATGCTATGATACAGAGAGGCAGCTGCATCAGGTGACACCTTAAGGGGCGGCATAAGCAGCATTTAAGGAGCGGTATAAGAAGCATTTAAGGGGCGGCATTTCAAAGACTTGCATCATACTGAGAAAATCTACCGCATGGCACTGTCTGCAGGAACATATTGATACTTCTGCATTGATATTGTACTGCAATGCAAGCATTTTTCTCAAAAAAATTCACACAAAAAATGCATATCAGTACACTTATCATTCTAGGCATTTTGATGGCAATTGCTAGTTCAGAGGAGAATTGAAATATAACAGCTATTTATGTAAATGTAAGAACCATACTGAATTGTTTGAAGCAAGTAAACGTAATATAAATGCAAAAATAAACATGTTTGACTTTTCATATTCTGCAATGGAAAATCCATTGTTACATATTACATTTCAATATTTGTTTACAATTTTGTAATGAAGCATTTCTAGCCAAACTTCATATAATACTTTTTACTTATTTCCATTTCAGAATATGCTTTTGCCATTTGGCAGGTTATCCCTGGGACACCCTGTATACAAAAAGAAAAAAAAATAAATAAATAAAACCAAGCATAGAAATCAATATATATATTAGTAGCATACAATTATATATATATAAAGTTTTCATTTATTGTTTTTTCAATTTCATTTTAAATTAAGAAACAGTCTATTCAAAAACTTGTATATATAATAGAAATGTATTTTTTTTCCTGTCCCTTTTCATCTCAGTTATCAACATTGCATTAAAAATTTTCCTATTCTACTAAAATATTTTTTTAATGAATTTTTGGTTGGTGCTGACCAACATGCTGCCAACTGAATGATTTTAATATGCCATTTAGAAAAATCATCATAAAAAGTATTAATTTGCATAAATTTGAACTTTTTTATTCTGAAAAACGTTTTAAATAAAATTTGTTTGTTTCATNGACACCCTGTATACAAAAAGAAAAAAAAATAAATAAATAAAACCAAGCATAGAAATCAATATATATATTAGTAGCATACAATTATATATATATAAAGTTTTCATTTATTGTTTTTTCAATTTCATTTTAAATTAAGAAACAGTCTATTCAAAAACTTGTATATATAATAGAAATGTATTTTTTTTCCTGTCCCTTTTCATCTCAGTTATCAACATTGCATTAAAAATTTTCCTATTCTACTAAAATATTTTTTTAATGAATTTTTGTTAATAGCATATAATTATTTATTAAAATACCTATCATCATACGACAAGCTTCTTCATTAAATTTGGTCCAGTTTCCATTAACAAGAGCTGACTGTAATTCCTGTGCAGTAATTTTTCCAGATTTATCAGTGTCCACAGCTGTAAACCATTGATAAATTACAGGATCTGTTCTTTGTCCAGATTGATTCCAACCTCCTGAAAATCAAACATTATTTACTTAATAAACTTTTATGTTCATGTAATAATTATTATATTATTCTTTACAGAAACTAAATCAATAAGATAGAACTATAAATTAAAATTATAACAAAGTTATTTAAATGTATGACATGTAGAATTGCTGGTAAGTATTACAATAAAAATATCTTACACTTTTGTGAGCTAGAGACATGTAAATTTTTTGCTTCTTAGCAATATCTTTTTTTTTTTTTTTTTTTTATAAAAATTCAATTATTTAGAAAAATAAGTAAATAAAGTAACTCAATTTAAAATTAAATCACCTTGTGGATAACCTTGTTGTGGATAACCCTGCTGAGGATAACCACCCTGCTGAGGATAACCTTGCTGAGGATGTCCTTGTTGTGGATAACCTTGTTGAGGATAACCTTGTTGAGGATGACCCTGCTGTGGGTAACCTTGATGTGGATAACCTTGACTTGGATAAGACATTTTGACTTATGCTGTAAATATAATTACATAACAATTATTAATAATTTTGGCTTTTGTTATTTTAAATAAAAATATCCAAAATATATAAGTTAGAAAGTTACTTGTTATGATGGTATTTTTCATTAAAATATACTTATAAGAAACTATCTTTTAAATTTTACATTATCATATATCAATACTGTACTATATATTTTGTAAACTGGTATTTTTTAAGATTTTTATGAAAAAAATGAAACACCAATGAATTTCCAGTCTTTCATGAATTTCATGAATAAAACATAAAACTGTAATAGTAGAACTATATTTTCTTCTATTTAAAACAAACATTCTTAATAACTAAAATTTTCTTCAAGTAAAATCCAAACCTGAAAAACAATAACTGAATACAAATAGTGCAAAACAGTGGATAGAGAATTACAAATTTATTACCTGAATGTATAGAATAATAATGTATAAAAACAAAACTTTGACTTCTTGAAAATCAATTTTATTGTAGTTTCATAAATTATTCTAAAAATTACAATGTACCACAAAATAAAATAATTACAGGTATGCAAAATTATTAGTATTTATCTATTTTCCATAAACCTGTATCTAAAATTTGGGGGACTGATAGAAAAATGGCATAGCTAACATTAGGAACCTTACTTAATTGTACTGTAAGTGAGTACACGAAAATTCAAATTTTCCTTCATTTCTGACTTACAGAGGCTTAAAACTTTTGAATACTAAAACATTTGCTAAATGAAATAGAATTAGAATAAAAAGTTAAAAAAGCAAACCAGTTTTTCCTTTGAGAGAGACTATTTTTTATTACAACTTATTTATCCCCAAATGCATTTCACCAGTACACTGGTCTCAAGTCAGAAACGAAGGAAAATTCGAATTTTTGTGTATTCACTTACAGTACAATTAAGTAAGATTGGAATATTCTGACTCTATCGTTTTAAATACTTTAAATTTATTTTTATAACATTAGGAAGTTTTAGCAAAAGAAAAGATGAGTTTCATTTCTCCAACACTTTCATATGCAACATTTTATTAATATGAGCGTACAATCCATGGAGCATGTAACTAAACTATGAAAGTTTAAAAAAATTAAAACTAAGAAAATTATGAAGAATTTTCTACTGTTTGTTTTCCTGTTTCTTTGGAGGGGCCCAAGGTCCTTGGGTGCACCACTGACCAGTACTACATATTGGGCTTAATTTTAGATTTAATCTTCTGTAGTTAAGCCCTACTGAAAACTAAATGAAATCAATGAAAATTCAAGAACAGTACACACACACACACACACACACATATATATATAAAAACATGTAATTTTTATTTTATGTAATTTTTAATATGTATATATTATATAAAATATTATATATTAAAATTTAACATTATATAAAATAAAAATTATATGTTTAAACAGTTTACATAGGAACAATCAAAAGCTATGTTAAACTATAGTCAAGTGATAACTAATAATCAGGAGAATAAAGTCAACTACTCAAAACTTGGTGTATGTTAATTAATAAACACTGCACATGTAATAAATATCCAGCAAGAAGAAACTACAAGAAAGAAAACATTTTCATCTGGGTTTGCTTTCTTGTAGTTTCTTCTTGCTGGAAATCAGTGGCATGCAGTCCATGAAGCTGGAAGCACCAATTCCCTTTTATTTTCTAAAATATAAATACATATTGTATGATTATTTTCATATTTTAACATACTTTGATTTACTTAAAATTAATATTTTATTATAACCACATTAAGGATTTTATTACAAATTTCTATACACGTGAAAAACAATGATAAGATTGCTATTGTATATTTGAATATAAATTCGTATATGCATATTCTAAAGGAAGTGCTGTATTGTCAAATATGGTACAGCTTCCATGACAAAAATATTTGAATCGTGTAAAGCAGCCAGATTACAGGCATTTGCACATGTGCATTACAGAGTACCAACCTCTGGTGGTTTAGTTTGTGGATGCTACATACCAAAATACTTTATAACAACACTTCCAATGATTCTATCCATTAGCCACTCATAGGGAACTACTTGACTAAGTGCATTATTTTAAGATTTAAAATGTAAAGAATATTTTATGTTATTTTTTATGTACGTTTTTTTACTTTACAAAGCAATATTTAATTATAATTTTCTTCAAAAGTATATTCATACAATTGAAGAAGATTTTGTACCAGGTATATACATCCACCACATTATATTTTATTTCACCAAGTAAGTTTTTATGATTTTATTTTAAATTTTAGCCCTTATATCGTGGCTAGCGATTCGGAATGTAATTGCGATATTAAATATTTATTTTAAAAAAGTTATGGCTAAAGACCATATAATGAAAAAGAAAACATTATTAAAAGAGAAAGATCAATGCCTAAATTAAATATAAATACTTCAACAAAAAAGTTTTTTCGACATTTTCATGATAAAATTTATGAAGACGTAAAATGGCTTTGTGGATGCATAAAAATGCAAAAAGATTGTTTTGTCGGCTAATAGATATATTGTATCCAAATTAGCAGATGTTATCAAAGCAAGAATTGGCATTTAGAGGACATAGGGAATCTATCGAATCTAATAAGTACAGACGTAATTATATTGAATTTGCTTATTTATTAAGTAGGTCAGATAATCTATTAAAAGTATATTTAGAGAAGTCTACGGTTTTTACTGGCTTATCTAACGAACGAATACGAATGGACACTAGACCATCATTGACTGATTGCCCCTGAAAGTCGGCTTATTACAGAAACACAGCTTTCCTATCATCAAATGTCACGGCACGCCATTGACAACCTTTTTCTTTCCTCTGTTATAAACGGGTAAGAAGAAACATTGCGTTTAATGGTTTCCAGATGTTGAGAACTGTTATGATCTTAGAGTTTAAAGATCTCTACTCGTAAAAATCGCTATTTAATATCTAACAAAGAATTAGTTTAACGGTTCGGACTGGACACCGGTCACGTCCTGCCTGTCTAACTGACCCGAACAAAATACGTCCCCCAATCGCTCGCCCACACGTAAGTGTAACCTGATCGGTTCCAGATTGAACCCAGGTCGTTAGGTTTTCACACGTGCAAAAACAACCGACCCAACAAGAACAATGTACCAGGGGTAAAGACAAAGTGTGAGGTACTGTACAGTACAGTGGCTAGGAAATATAGTGTCGAAATCGAGCTTATTTTCTGTCCCTATATTGGAGGTTGCCGCAAGAGGCGCTGCTGTCAATCGTTGTGCTACACTGGCTGTATCATCCTATGTTTATATTGGTTTTAAGTGGGATTTTTAAGCATAGTAAATGTGCTGTAGCCAAGTAAAAGAATTTAGATCGATAATAAATCATATCACTAGCAATCAATTATTATATAGTATTACTTTATTAACATTTATGAAGGAATTCATTTTATTAAAGCTAATTAAGATTCTTATTAAATCAAATAGCCTACACTGTATTGTCTATTTTTACATTACAGCTGNAATAACGTTCTGAACAAAGATGTACTAAAAGAATTATATGATTTAATATCATTAATTTTTATGGTACCATCTATGAGTGCATCTGTTAAGTGCAGTTTTGAACCATGAAGCAAATTTATACATTTGCAAGGAACACTCAGTCAGAGGAAATATTGTCATCACTTGCATTGCTTTCAATAGAAAAAGTGCTTTTAAATACTTTGATGGAATCAATTACAAGCAATTTTTATGATAAAGTAATTAATGACTTTGTGGAAAAAATTGCCAAATACAGTTAGTTTATAAAAAATAATAGAAACAAGTTCTTATATCTTTGTTTCATGTCAATTATCTATTTTAGAATTAAAATAAACTGTTTATTTTTGTCATTTCCAGTATTTGTTTAAAATTTTTATGGAAACACAGCTTCCCTATCATCAAATGTCACCACACACTGCTGCTGGAAATTGGTTATATGTGCAGTGTTTATCAGTGGAATAGGCAATGCAAGAGCAGATAGGGCATTACCCATGTGAAGTTTATTAAAAGGGTCCTATAAGGAGAGTAAACCAGAGGTGGGATTCAGTTGTAATGCATAATCTGTTTCTAAAATTTCCTCAGTTTGACCAACATGTGCTTGAAGCATTTTCCTTAAGGGATTTGCTTTGTTATTTCTTATAAAGTTATAAATTGATTAAAAAGAATATCATCATTAATAAGATTATCCCGTTGACAGAGACCAATCATACATGTAAGAGGAAAATGGTACTGTGACAAGATGATTTCGGAAACTAAAAGTGATGACTATTGCAAATAGCTGGTCTATGAGCATTGGCAGATGGTGTGAGGTTTGATCTCCCACAGTTTTCTCTGATGAGAAAAGGAGTAAAAAGAAAACATTAGGATTGAGATACAAGGGCAAACAGTTGTACAAAAATTTTTAATGTAACAAATTCAAAAGGTCTAAAGTTGGTAATTTGTTAATGTTTCTTGTGCAGTTTATGAAATTTGGCCAGTACAGTTTTTATAATTAGCATTTCCTTAATTAATCCAAACTGGGAAACAAATTTTCTGTAATTATTCTTTCTGATTGCTAAAGTGAGAAGCAGGTTGAAAAATTCCATTAAAATATATGTTTATGGCATTAATTCTCAAAATTTAATTTATTAAAAGGATTTTAAAAAACATTAACAGGTAAGATATTTTCAGGTTTTATTTTTTAGAAGAGATAGAAAATGCAGGAGAGAGAGGTTAAAATTTTTGAATTTCAATAATAGCTTGGATTCTAGGCTTTTTTCATTAAACATTTAGTATTTTTTAATTTAATTTAAAGTAAGCAATGCAATAATAACCAATAATAGATAATTTTGGAATAAACTTGTGCATAATTGTCCATAGTTTATTTCTCTCCTGATTTAAATCTGCAGTGGCTGTTGTTTGTGCTTCCTGATTTAAATCTGCAAATTCTGTTGTTTGTGATGTCAAACATGTCTTTCATTAATTAATGAAATGTTTTCATAACCTTTTTGAAATGAATGAACTTTAAACCCAAGTATTTCTTTCTGCAAAAGCCTTATCAATTGTCCTGAAATATTTTAATTGGGTTTTGAAGTAAGTATTAGCAAATACGTATGTTTAAAATATGTTTATGACAATTTATATGACAGTCAAAATTTTTTTAAAAGTTTTTCTTCAGTAAAGGTAAGCTTGGCATTTGGAAGTGAAATGTAAAAAATAATAATACAGATAAAACCTCGTGTGTACTACTTCCAAGCACCAAGCTTAAAAACCAAACAAAAACTTCTAAGAAAAATTTTGACTGTCATCTAAATTGTCATAATTTTTTTACATCTCACTTGTCAGATGTTTTTATTTGGACAGAAATTGTTTTTGTTTAATAATTGTATTATTATGTCAAGACATAAGATGACAACATGCAATTCAGTCAGTATTCTGCTGCCGATCAAATGCGCCCCAACAGAATACTTTCAATATACACTTTGGTCAGAGTTGACCAAATGCATCATCGACCGACACTTTCAGTAGGCTGTTTAAAAAAATAATAATAAATTTTAATTCACATAAATTTGAGCTTCTGTAATTTTGAATAAACTTCATTTGTTCCCATACAATTTTATCTTTATAAGCATAAAATTAAGCCATAAAACTGAATTAGCTCTGTGGGAAACCTCATGAACTTTGACCTACTAACCTAGAAGTCTCGCCAGCACCTCACTAATAACAAGAAAGCTTAAGTTTAAAATTTGAGCTTCCTGGATCCAGTAGTTTTTCTCTACAAGCATCTGCAGTGCCAGACGAAGAAAAAGAAAATACAGCTTTTTTTTTGGTAATTTTTGCACTTTTCAATTGCTTATATTTTGGCAACTGCCTTACACAAAATCTTGATATTTTGCACACTACCTAAGAAAACAATTTTCTTTCAAACGAGATATTTGAAATTACTTCAGGTGTTTGGGGGACGGAGAAATCGACTCCCGAAAATCGGCACCTGATTCCTGTATATGTAGTCAGTCTGTGACTTTTTTACTTGCGGAGAGTCAATGCCTTGACTCCTGATATGCCAAAATTATATTTAACATTTTTTTTAAACACAGTATATTAATAAAATCATAAAACAGTAACAACTCCATCAAAAATTAGCAAGTACTGTAATGATTAACAAATATAATTACACTATAACAACTGTCAAACAGTAACATCAAAATCTAATAAGATTATTATTATAATTATTGGATGGAGAAATGTATAAGTATGTGATTAAGAATTTGAAGAAATCTTTCAAGAAACTTGCATCGTTTGGTTTTGAAAAACTAAAAATATTTATAATTAATAATTTGTTAGGTTAATAATGAAATTATTTCATAATTGTAGGCTCATATAATTTTAAATGTACGTGAAATGTAACAAAAACGTAATAAAGACATAAATCAATAGGATTTACCTACAGTTAATATGAGTAGAATATCTTCCCTATCAAACGTGATTTTCTAACTCCTTTACGCAACTTCCGCTTAGTCACCAAGCGTCTCCCTCTAGTGTCAGAAAACATAATTTACTTGACTATTTCTAATATCAGATACGATTAATGCTTGAATTGCAAAAAAAAAAATTCAGAATGATGTTATGCTAGATTAAAAATGTTAGCAATTCATTCAATATTTCTATTTAATCAGGTTTGCAGATTCTATGGTTGAGATTTTTTGGATGCTTATCCGTAATCAAATATAATTAAATCATTCTACTTTAATACATAAAGACAGGAATATTTTTTAGCCGGTACAACGTTCCGGCTGAAAAATATTTCTATCTTTACCGGCTGATAGCGTAAAATTATTAGCAGTATCGACTATCAATATACAGTCGACCCCCTATAACGCGGTAAATACGTTCCACTTTATAAGAATTTCACGTTGTAAGAATCCTTAAATACATAAGCCAATCACAGCCCGGACGTGTGTAGTTTAAGGACTACGGCTGTTTGAAAGGTTTTCTTCCATAAAATTAATCGATTCTAGACTAATTTGACTCAACATTTCCAAAACACGTATAATTTTTTTTTGGGAGTAATCCATATAAACTATGCTATAAACAAAAAATTGTAGGATTACTTACCGAGTGTGCACCGTTCGACGACGCCATTGCTTAAGCTTGTTTTCGTCGCGGAGCAGCGCACCAAACGGCGGGCGCGGTTTCTAATAAATTATTTTTCTGCGAAAAATTCGCTGAACTTTGGAGACATCATTAATATAAATAATTTTTATGGCCGTTGAATAAGAAATGTTTCTTTCACAAGAAATGTATAAAATTACAGTACTGTATTAGACTTAAAGTACCTAATTTATATACTGTACGGACGATAGTAAACTCAACTTACCCGCCTAAACTCTCCATAGCGTGTAAATAGTTTGGCTGCTCATCCACTATTGGTCTAGATTTGACCAATCCTGTCGCGACACGAGTCGGCGATGACGTTTTTTTTCGCCGCGATATACGAATCCGCATTATATGAATCCACGTTATAGAGGGTCGACTGTATATCAATACTGTAGTACTGGCAGTTGCTCAGTAAAACAATACTCTATGTTCAGTTACCATGTATTAGTAACCAGAAAAAAAGAGCAATGCATAAGATATCTGATAATTTGTTTGGCCAATGGTTTTTTAAACTTTCTCCGTCCTATCGATATTAAGAGGGTTTTTTAAAAACAAATACATAATCGGTTCGGCAAATCCATTATATGGCGGCATAATGTGCATGGACAATTCCCAGAAAATTCCTGGAATTTTTTCGATCCGTCTGGATGCGATCCTGGATCTCCCAGAATGATAGGTTGCCATTTTAATCGCTCGGCACCCGCCCGTCATGAAAACCGGGTAAAGTCTTCAGCGACGCCCACAGACTATGAAAAGAGGCACAAGCTATAGAAAAGGGCATCGTTACAGTACATTATGCAAGGAGCTTTATACTCTATAATTCAACGTCTTCCACAAAGTGGCGCTGGTTGCACTCAGAGCTAACTTGGCCTTGAAAACAAGGAATAGCGTTTTGGTCAACACACTAGGAAGTTGCATGGATCAATGGACAAATATCGTTTTTAGTTTTTTTTTTTTTATTTGCTGAATAGACTAGAAGTCACGAATTTTTTCTTGTTTAGGGCCATCTTGGGAATTACAAAAGGGCAACCGGAAGCACGTGCCCCAACGTACGGGTGCTCATGAATATCTTAGATAGAGTCAGAAATAGACTATTTGAAAAGAGATTTGAAAAAACCTGCTTTTTTCAGTGATAATGCCGTGTACTGATGTTAATTTTATTACAATTTCAGTTGTATTTTTCAATTTTCGTTTTTTTCAATTATTACTGTAAGATTTATTAAATTCATGTTTATGATTTCTAGTTTTCTTTGGAAAAAAAACGAAAACAACACAACGAAGATTTACGATCTCATGTGCAAAGTATTTGTTAAAGCACTCATGTGCAAAGTATTTGTTAAAGCACTAAAGGTCACCCAACTATTATAAATGTCAAAGGGCAGATAGAGCAGAAGAAAGCAATGATCAACGTTTGTTGAGCATCATCATGATAAAGCTACTTCCAATCAACTTCACTGTCACGAAAGAACTCTACTATGAACAACTGAATCGTTCGAAAGACCGTCCAAAAATTGACAAAGTCCGATACCGCCACGACATTGTACCAATACATAGACCAAGGGGATGATTTTAGAGAAGCTGACCAGTTTGAGCTGAAAGGTTCTTCTTTATCTACCTTACAACCCAAACTTAATGCCAACTGACTATCATCAATTTCGCGCCCGCAGAATTATATTGCCAATATACAATTTAATGGCAATTCCCGACGTTCGAGACTTTCTTCAAAGAAAAACTCGTCATTCTATGCTCAAGGAATTAAAAGTTTGTAGCAAAGGTGGCGAGATTGATGGATATTGATGGTGATTATCTACCAGGCTGAACTGTAGTCGTTGTTGAATTAATTGTCAATAAAGTCTTCCATGCCTTTTTAATTTCAGAAAACGTTTGATGACGTAATAGGCGAGGTGATGGCCTCCGTCTCTGAAGTGTCCTCCGAAGGCGTGTTCTTTGCCCATCAATCTGTAGGTATGTTTCCGACTCACTGGACAACCGAGGAACAGCTTTCTTTGTTTTATGTTTCTGACGGCCACCGAGTTTCCATATTTATTTGGGTCTTCTTGCTTTTGCTTCTCGGCTTGGCCATTTCTCGAGAAAATGAGCTACCAGAGATGACCAGTTTTTCTAATACTAATACGATGAAAAAATTCGTTTGTTAAATAATAATCTACGTTTATTGTTATTTTTTTATAATAGTGTATTCATTTGTATACGTTATTTAAAAGTGTAAAAAAATTATTAAATATTATGAATAGCGAATTGATTCGATATTAATGTATTTTTCCTCTTTCATTAATAGGATCTTTTAATCATACTCATCCTGTGTTCGGCAAATCAGGCCGAACACACGATGAGTATGATTAAAAGGAGACCTTACGGCGAGCCTTAACACATAGGGTCTTTCCGCAGGGTTTCTTTCAGGGGGAGTCCGGGAAGGGAAATTCAGAAATTGAAAAATACCTCTTCATGTAACCGCGTCATAATTAAATTTAAAAATAATAACAATTAAAATTCTGGCCATTATACCGAAACCGAATTAAAAATAAAATCAAAACTAATTAAAATCAAATCAGTTGAAAATTAAAACGTTTTTAAAAACCGTTTAAAATTTTGAAATTTTTAAAATGTAAATCGGAGTAATTTTAAAATTTACGTTATTTGTGTGTGCTGGTGACGGAACATTTTGCTTTTAATATATACTCTATACCCGGGGTGGCCAAGCTCCTTGATAGTCCGAGCCATTTTTCAAAATTTGAAATTTTTCGCGAGCCGCAATTAAATACGTATTAAAAAGGTATGCAAAAAATTCCAGATTACAAATTATATCCGTAGCAAGAGTGATACAAATTGTTTCCTCCAGAGCACAATGTCAACTGTCCATTGCAATGACAGTTTACAAATTCAAAATCGGTCTGAAGTCGGTCGATAACGGACGATTACGCCACTGTTTATGTTCGTTCGCGCAGTTTTCGATGAGTCATATCATTCTTAACTTGGACGGAAATGAAATTTGTTACAACGTTGCACTTAGTCTTTCATATTTGTTGTTAGTAATTTAAAGGACATTTTGAAACATACGGAACGATAATAGTTTTTTAAAATATAATAACACAAAAATGAAAAGGGAACTCGGGTACATTTATCGAGAGCCACAAATAATCCTTGAAAGAGCCGCATGTGGCTCGCGAGCCGCAGGTTGGCCACCCCTGCACTATACATATAAAAATTAATAAAAGTAATATAAAAACTAAAACTAAATCTATATATAATCAAAGATACTTATTCAAAAATCAAACTTAAAATATTAAAATAGTTGCTACGGGAGCAAACAAATAGTAGTATCTTTCACTCCAAACCTGAGTGAAAAGTGAAGTCTTTTTGTGTCTCTTATCCTTATACAAAGACCTTCCTTCCCCCTTTTTTTAACCATTTTTACGAATTCATGCAGAGTCCACAGAGGAAGTTAACGAGTGGTTGTTCTTGGTAGATCTCGCCTGCGACCCGGTGTGACCTACTTACACACTGTTTCTTTGTAAAATGTTGGTTTCAGTTTCGGTGAGACGGAACATTTTGCTTATAATATATATAGAGATGAACAACTAAAATTGTATGTGGCGCTATCTGTTATGAGATATGTTTATTATAAAAATTTTATNAAAACAAATGAAAAATGCGAACTAATGTAACGTCATATGGTGAGTTTTTGTTCGTATCGTGAAGCAAAAATATGTTCGAATTTCATGTCGTATCCTGAAAATTTCGTATGCTGGGGCGTTCGTATCCTGAGGTACCACTGTAATTATTTTCTGCTGCTAAAAAATAATTTCAAAACGTTACCAGCGAATTGCGTTGCTTTCTCTGTTTTTATGAGATTTTATTTTTAAAATAACATATGTAATCAAAATAACTAACTAAAATCGTATGTGGCGCCATCTGTTATTTTTGTTATAAAAATTTTATATATTTTTAATTATTATAAAGTAGCAAAAGACTTTGATAGAGATGAGTTTTATAAAACTGTAAATGCTAACAACAAGTAAAATCTTCATTAAGTCCGAACCCTCGCGAGATGTGACACGTGACCACCTTCTCTCTGTCCACCCCCTTGGCCTTTCCAAAATTTAATATAATCAATGCTCCTTATATACAAAGCTACAGTGCCAAATTTAGTTTCTTTATCTTCGTTCCATCCTGAGATATTAAGAAAAATAGACACCAACACACAAATACATATCCACGTAATTTTGGGGGGTTCAAAAGGTCTCAAAACATGGAGATTTGCAAAAAAACTCGAAGGGTCAAATTTGACACGATTTCAATACTTTTCCTTGTTATATATACATACGAGTAACAGCCCGGAAAGTAAAAGTAAATATTGCTTGTATAGGTGGCAGTTAATATAAAATATAAAATATCAATAAACAATACATTAACATGTTAAAAGTGATAAAAATAACAAAAAAAAGCTTTAAAAACAGTAAAATATACATATGATAAAACTAGCAATTACTGTATTTACTCCCATATAAGACGAGGCTTTTATTCATTTTTCACTGCTTCAAAAACCTAGGTCGTCCTATACGCGCGAACGAAAGATTCTTTGCGTTTTTGCAATAATTTCTATGAACACTTGTATACTTTATACTATCATTACAGGTCTACAGTCTATTTATCGTAAGTTGGCACTATTGTAAACAAATTAAGACATACATCCCTTTGTTTATTGCAGTAGCGTGCCGTGACATTTGATGATAGGGAAGGTGTGTTTCTGTAAGAAGCCGACTTCCAGGGGCGATTAGTTAATTCTTTAAATGTATTTTTAATAGATTATTTATCTGACTTACTNTAGTCTAGAATCGATTAATTTTATGGAAGAAAATCTTTCAAACAGCCGTAGTCCGTAAACTTGATACGTGTCGGGTTGTGATTGGAAGGATTCGTAAGAAATCGGATTCCTAAAGAATGGAACGTATCTCTATCTTATAGGGGGGTCGACTGTAGTCATTTGTTTTCTAACTAATTCGTTTTAGGACCAGGTGTCCACGGAAATTTCCAAAATTTCAGTGGCGTGCCGACATTGGAAGCGGTGGATGCGCCACTTCCCTTGTATTTTATAAAAAATAAATACATATTAATTTTAATTATATGAAAATAATCGCACAATATTTCATTATAACCGCATTATGTATCTTATTACAAATTTCTATACTACACGTGGAAAAAAAAAATAAGATTGCTATTGTATATTCGAATATTAGTGACGGAGTGGAAGCGCTGTATTGCCAGCATCAAAAAAAGCCAGATTCGCGCATGCGCTTTACAGAACACCAACCTCACCCGGTTTAGCTGGTGGGAGCCTAGGACCTCGGGTGGATGCTACACGCTATACGTATACCGCATCCAATTCTATCCAGGACCGGTTCTGGGCTCAATCGCCTGGCCACTAGGTATTTGGCCGACCTTCGCCCGATTACGTGAATCACGAGTAGATTTATAACTTAACCCAACCGATAAGAATTTACTGGTATGTTTTTATGATAGTTCTGTATAGTTGACAGGAGTTTTAAAAAATTCATTAAAATTTTTGATATTTTTATTCCGCTCTCCGATTTTATATTACTCACATATTTCAATGTTAAACCAGTGATATTACGATTTCGTATGTTCCATCTATAAGGGGATGTAGAAAAAAAAACGTGTACAATTCTTGTATAATGTTAAAAAATTAACTGTTACTTTGGTAGCATCATTTACAACTAAATTTAATGAATGAGAGAGATGCAC